>NW_026607242.1:332500-370000 GCF_029890125.1 Rhinichthys klamathensis goyatoka | reverse complement strand
TACACTACACTACACTACAGTACACTACACTACATTACACTACACTACACTACACTACACTACACTACAGTACACTACACTACATTACACTACACTACATTACACTACATTACACTACACTACACTACACTACACTACACTACACTACATTACACTACACTACATTACACTACACTACAATACACTACACTACACTACACTACACTACAATACACTACACTACACTACACTACATTACACTACAGTACACTACACTACAATACACTACACTACAATACACTACACTACAATACACTACACTACACTACACTACACTACACTACACTACATTACACTACACTACACTACACTACAGTACATTACACTACACTACACTACACTACACTACACTACACTACACTACAGTACACTACACTACATTACACTACACTACACTACACTACACTACACTACACTACACTACATTACACTACAGTACACTACACTACACTACACTACACTACACTACACTACAGTACATTACACTACACTACACTACACTACACTACACTACAGTACACTACACTACACTACACTACACTACACTACAGTACACTACACTACAATACACTACACTACATTACACTACACTACACTACACTACATTACACTACAGTACACTACACTACACTACACTACACTACATTACACTACACTACAATACACTACACTACACTACACTACACTACATTACACTACACTACACTACACTACACTACACTACACTACACTACACTACACTACATTACACTACAGTACACTACACTACACTACACTACACTACACTACATTACACTACAGTACACTACACTACAGTACACTACACTACACTACACTACATTACACTACACTACAATACACTACACTACACTACACTACACTACACTACATTACACTACACTACACTACACTACACTACACTACAGTACATTACACTACACTACACTACACTACACTACACTACACTACATTACACTACACTACAATACACTACACTACACTACACTACATTACACTACACTACACTACACTACACTACACTACACTACACTACAGTACACTACACTACATTACACTACATTACACTACACTACAATACACTACAGTACACTACACTACATTACACTACACTACACTACACTACACTACACTACACTACATTACACTACACTACACTACACTACACTACACTACACTACACTACACTACAGTACACTACACTACATTACACTACACTACACTACACTACACTACATTACACTACACTACACTACAGTACACTACACTACATTACACTACACTACACTACACTACACTACACTACACTACATTACACTACACTACACTACAGTACACTACACTACATTACACTACACTACACTACACTACACTACACTACATTACACTACACTACACTACACTACACTACACTACATTACACTACACTACACTACACTACACTACACTACACTACACTACACTACACTACAGTACACTACACTACATTACACTACACTACACTACACTACACTACACTACACTACAGTACACTACACTACAGTACACTACACTACACTACACTACACTACACTACAGTACACTACAGTACACTACACTACACTACACTACATTACACTACACTACACTACACTACACTACACTACACTACACTACACTACAGTACACTACACTACACTACACTACACTACACTACAGTACACTACACTACACTACACTACACTACACTACACTACACTACACTACACTACACTACAGTACACTACATTACACTACACTACATTACACTACACTACACTACACTACACTACACTACAGTACACTACACTACATTACACTACACTACACTACACTACACTACACTACAGTACACTACACTACATTACACTACACTACACTACACTACACTACATTACACTACACTACACTACACTACACTACACTACACTACACTACACTACATTACACTACACTACATTACACTACACTACACTACACTACACTACACTACACTACAGTACACTACACTACATTACACTACACTACACTACACTACACTACACTACACTACACTACATTACACTACACTACAATACACTACACTACACTACACTACAGTACACTACAGTACACTACACTACACTACACTACACTACACTACACTACATTACACTACAGTACACTACACTACACTACACTACACTACACTACATTACACTACACTACAATACACACTACACTACACTACACTACACTACATTACACTACACTACACTACACTACACTACACTACACTACAGTACATTACACTACACTACACTACACTACACTACACTACATTACACTACAGTACACTACACTACACTACACTACATTACACTACACTACATTACACTACACTACACTACACTACACTACACTACACTACACTACACTACAGTACACTACACTACACTACACTACACTACACTACACTACACTACAGTACACTACACTACACTACACTACACTACACTACAGTACACTACACTACAATACACTACACTACATTACACTACACTACACTACACTACATTACACTACAGTACACTACACTACACTACACTACATTACACTACAGTACACTACACTACACTACACTACAGTACACTAAATTACACTACACTACAATACACTACACTACACTACACTACACTACATTACACTACACTACACTACACTACACTACACTACACTACAGTACATTACTGTTACGTCCCGTATTATAAGGACGGTTGGACGTGGAGTTTATTGATGTTAAAAGGAAAACCAGCCCCGGCCGACAGATCACCAAAAACACAAAACTAGGTTCCAATAAAAATATAAATTTATTTTTATAATGGAAAGAAATGATTAAATTAAGGAGTAATGGCTTCAGGGTGAATTTATTTTTATAATGGAAAGAAATGATTAAATTAAGGAGTAATGGCTTCAGGGTGCCCCAAGGCCAAAATAATAAACAAAATAAACTTATAAACAAACATACATAAATTACCTAATCAGGGAGTAAATCAAATTACAAAGTAACTTCCCTAACTCCCTATAAATAAACAAATCGCAAACGAAGTCAAATTAAATGGCAGGACACCCCTACGCTCCTAAATCATACAAACAAAATCGAAGTAAATCATCAGTAACACATAATCATAAAGTCGAAGGGTTTGGGATCTGTCGACGGGAGGAGGAATCCGGAGCTCCTTATGCCAAGAGGCCAACGCCAAAATGAGCTCCCCATCTTCAGTGAGCGCCGCCCTTTTAAATGCGGTGCATCAGTAGATCCACCAATCAGGGCACTCCAGCTGCAATCACTCCTGGACACATACACAGACAGAACACCAACAACCCACACAAAACAAATACCGAGGATCGTAACACCCCCACACACACAAAAAAAAATTAATAAATAATTTTTTTAAACACAACCAAAAGAACGAGATAAGGTATCTGCTAAAACATTGTCCTTGCCCTTTTTATAGCGAATCTCAAGATTAAAATCTTGAATAAACAAGGACCAGCGCATAATCCGTTGATTTGCATTGCGCATTCGAGACAGAAATACGAGTGGATTATGATCAGTAAAGACGAGCACGGGGATAGAACTTGATCCCACATACACTTCAAAATGCTGTAACGCCAATAGTAAAGCAAGTGCTTCTTTTTCAATAGTACTATAGTGTAACTGATATGGCAAGAACTTTTTCGAAAAGTAGGCTACTGGATGCTCAACTGCATGGATATCATCCTGTAAGAGAACTGCTCCAGCTCCGGTAGCACTAGCATCAACATCAAGTTTAAAAGGACGTGAATAATCCGGGGCAGCTAACACTGGGTCACTACACAACAGACTTTTTACAGCGTCAAAAGCATGTTGACATTCATCAGACCATAAGAATTTTTGTGAGGCACGGAGCAGATCAGTTAATGGTAGAGCGACATTAGAGAAATTTCGACAAAATGCTCTATAATAGCCAGCCATTCCTAGAAAACGGCGAAGATCACGCTTGGTTTCAGGCGCAGGAAAACCAACAATTGCCTGTACTTTTTGGACTGCAGGACGTACTTGTCCCTGTCCGACCCGTTTTCCCAAGTACATAATAGTTGCCTTGGCAAACTCACACTTGGACAAATTCAGCGTAAGGGAAGCATTTAGCAAACGCGTGAAAACAGTGACTAAGGTGTCTAGATGTTCTTTCCAACTATCCGAATACACCACAATATCATCCAAATATGCTTTACAGTTCTTAACATCAGCCAAGATGGTGTTCATTAATCTCTGGAAAGTCGCCGGCGCGTTCCGAAGTCCGAAAGCCATCACAGTGTAATTCAGAAAGTTGTCAGGAGTGACAAAAGCAGATATTTCGGCTGCACGTTTAGTTAAGGGAACTTGCCAATACCCTTTTAAAAGGTCGAGCTTTGTAACAAACTGAGCCGATCCCACATTATCCACACAGTCTTCCATTAACGGTAGTGGAAATGAATCAGGCTTTGTGATCGCATTTACCTTACGGTAATCCGTACAGAATCGATGGGTACCATCAGGTTTCGGAACTAGTAGACAAGGTGAGCTCCAAGCACTTGTGCTCGGCACAGCAAAATCATTTTCCAGTAGATATTTCACTTCAGACTCGATGATTTTTCGTTTCACTGGATTGACTCGATATGCATGTTGCTTAATGGGTGCATGGTTGTTCACTTCAATATCATGTTGAACGACATTTGTCTGAGTAGGCACATCGGAAAACAGTCCTTGAAAAGACTGGATCAAATTCACAATATCAGATCGTCGATCTGCAGTTAAATGACATAAGTGAGAGTTAAAATCTGACAAAATTTCAGAATTATTCAATCTAGCACCAGACACTGGTATACTCCGTAGATTTAACCCATCCTCATCTCCACAGGAAGGTGGTACCACAGACAATGAAGCAACTGGAACAGGAGAGGTCTCTAACTCCCTTGATTCACCACGGACAACATAATGCTTCAACATGTTAATGTGGCACACACGGGTTTTTCTCTGTCGATCGTGGGTACAGATAATATAATCAGTATCACTGAGCTTTCGCTCCACAACATAAGGTCCAGAAAACTTTGCTTGCAATGAAGAGCCAGCGAGTGGTAACAAAACAAGAACTTTGTCTCCCTTCACAAAGGAACGAACGACTGCTTTCTTATCAAAACACTCCTTCATCTTTATCTGAGTTTTTAGCAAAGCTGCCTGAGCCACATCTCGAGCTCTATGCAGACGTTCTCGAAACGAGCTTACATAATCCAAAAGATTGCAAGATGGCTTTGTTTCAGACAACCAGTTTTCTTTAAGCAGTTTAAGGGGACCACGCACCGTATGCCCAAAAACTAGCTCTGCGGGACTAAACCCCAAAGATTCCTGTACAGTCTCACGTACAGAAAATAACAGCAACGGTAACCCTTCATCCCATTCCTTTTCTGACTCAACACAATAAGTGCGTAGCATTGTTTTCAAAGTTTGGTGGAATCGTTCCAGTGCTCCCTGAGACTCAGGATGATAAGCGCTGGAAACGATGTGTTTAACCTTCAACTGAGACAAAACTTGATTAAACAACCGGGACATAAAATTTGTTCCTTGGTCCGTCTGAACAATTCTCGGAAGTCCAAAAGTAGAAAAGAACACAATTAAAGCTTTCACAATGGCTTTAGCTCTCAACGAACGGAGTGGTATTGCCTCTGGATAACGAGTTGCTGTGCACATAAGCGTAAGCAAGTAAGTATGACCTGTTTTTGTTTTTGGCAGCGGCCCGACACAATCTAATATTATGCGCTCAAATGGTTCTCCGATGGCAGGAATTGGCTTAAGAGGTGCTGGGGAAATAACCTGGTTAGGCTTCCCAACCATCTGACAAGTATGGCATGATCTACAATATTGTGTGACATCCGACTTAATCTTAGGCCAAAAGAAATAACGCAAAACTCGATAGAGCGTTTTAGCCACACCTAAATGTCCAGCCACACCATCATGTGCCACACTTAACACTTGTTCTCGAAAACATTTGGGAACTACTAGCTGATACAATGTGTCCCAACCTGAATTATCAGACACGGAAGGTGTCCATTTCCGCATCAATACTCCATCCATATCATAATAACCAATTTGCTTTTTCACAATTTGTTCTGAACTTACAGCAGCATCTCGGCAAACTTCGAGCGACTGATCTTGTTTTTGCTCGGCAACTAATAATGTACGATCTACTGAAAGCAACAAATCCGCGGAACCAAATTCAGCACCACTGCTAGTGGACAGCGGTTTAGACGCGGATTCAGACAGTAATGGACCAAAATCAGTCACGGTTTCATCAATAAGAAAAGTGTCAGAAAGATCAACTACAGTGGGAAATTTTTGTGATTGAGCCCGAGTAATCACACAGGCAGGAAACACAGACAAATCTACCGCATCTGGCTTACACACAACGGATGTTTCATCCAGCGGATTCTCAATGACCTCAGGAAGAGGGAAAACTTTTCCACCTGCCAAGTCATTTCCAATTATCAGAATTACGCCATTTATAGGTAATTGAGCACGAACAGCCACCTTTACGAAACCAGTTACCCACTCAGATCGAATATATATTTTATGCAAGGGAACCTTTTCCACCTGCATTGCAATTCCCTGCACTAATACATCCGAACCACAGTACGTTTTCTCCGAAAATGGCAACGAACTTTTCAAAATAAACGACTGCGCTGTCCCTGTATCACGCAACATAGCAACAGGCACTTGATCATTTTCCAGATCACTTAAGGAAATCATTCCTCGACCAATAAAAGGTTCAAAAATTGCATCAATTTCTGGCTTCAACGGTTTAGTAATTCGTACGAAACCAACTCCTTTATGCTGTTGAGTCCTATTTTTCTTTTTCAAAACAGGACATACCGCAATCAAATGACCTGCCTCGTGACAATAAAAACACTCACGATCATCAGGTTGCACTGATGTTTTCAAGAGTTTAACTTGTTTTACAGTTCTCTCAGAACTCGCAAAATTTGATGTTTCTCGACGAGCAGGTGCCACGAATACGTTTTTGTGCGTTAATACAAATTCGTCAGCACACACAGCGGCCTCCGCAAGGGTCACAACTTTTTGCTCATTCAAGTACACCACAATTTTATCGGGCAACGAATTTTTAAACTCTTCAATCAAAACGAGTTCACGAAGCTCATTAAAATTTGTCGTTTTGCTGGCCTGACACCATTTATCAAAAAGTGCGCTTTTCTCACGCGCATACTCAACGAACGTTTGATTGGCAGTTTTCACATGCAAACGGAACTTTTGGCGATAAGCCTCGGGGACAAGCTCATAGGCTCTCAACACAGCGGTTTTTACTTTTTCATAATCTAAACTGTCGTTAAGGGACAAAGCGGAACAGACTTCCTGAGCCTTTCCAGTTAAACGACATTGCAACAAAAGAGGCCAGACTTCTTTCGGCCAGCGTAAAGCAGCGGCGACGCGTTCGAACGCACCAAAATATGAATCAACCTCGGCCTCCCGAAACGGTGGCACGAGGTTGATTTGTCTACTAATGTCAAAATCCGAAGTTGCAGAAGGCATAGGCAACGATGAATCAGACGCACGATTTAAACTCAGACTAGTTCGAACAACAGCAGGTAGCGTTGGTTTAGACTCACCGAGCGGTCGACCAGCCTGTGTCTCCAATTCACATTGTCTAAAGCGCAAGAGTTGGGTAGTATGTTCTTGACGTTTAATTTCCAAATCGAGTTGTTTTAATTGGATAGCGAGTTTTAACTCTTCCGTATCTACCCCACTAAGTGAATGAAGCACCGGTTTACTGGTCGAAGCCTGCTCTTCATCCCTTTCGCTTTCCCCCATCTCCCTACCCTCACTTTCAGGATTTTTAACTGCTGTTAAGACACCCTGTCTTGTCAAAGCATCTTGTATTACGTCCCGCACTTCTTTTTTACGAGTTGATTTTACTACAGAAATGTCATAATAATCAGCAATCAAATACAAATCCTCTTTACGACACAATTCTAACCCTTCACGTGAAGGTTTTTGTCGAAACGCATCAATACTAAAATCCATTATATATCCCTTTCCCCGACTTTCAAGAAAAAACTGCCAATAAAACGTCTGCACCAGCAAAAGGAGAAAAAGAGTTGTATACATACCATAAGACGAACTTGTTACCATAACGTGTCTGAATTCGTTACGAAAGGACGAGCCCCCATTTGTTACGTCCCGTATTATAAGGACGGTTGGACGTGGAGTTTATTGATGTTAAAAGGAAAACCAGCCCCGGCCGACAGATCACCAAAAACACAAAACTAGGTTCCAATAAAAATATAAATTTATTTTTATAATGGAAAGAAATGATTAAATTAAGGAGTAATGGCTTCAGGGTGAATTTATTTTTATAATGGAAAGAAATGATTAAATTAAGGAGTAATGGCTTCAGGGTGCCCCAAGGCCAAAATAATAAACAAAATAAACTTATAAACAAACATACATAAATTACCTAATCAGGGAGTAAATCAAATTACAAAGTAACTTCCCTAACTCCCTATAAATAAACAAATCGCAAACGAAGTCAAATTAAATGGCAGGACACCCCTACGCTCCTAAATCATACAAACAAAATCGAAGTAAATCATCAGTAACACATAATCATAAAGTCGAAGGGTTTGGGATCTGTCGACGGGAGGAGGAATCCGGAGCTCCTTATGCCAAGAGGCCAACGCCAAAATGAGCTCCCCATCTTCAGTGAGCGCCGCCCTTTTAAATGCGGTGCATCAGTAGATCCACCAATCAGGGCACTCCAGCTGCAATCACTCCTGGACACATACACAGACAGAACACCAACAACCCACACAAAACAAATACCGAGGATCGTAACATTACACTACACTACACTACACTACACTACACTACACTACACTACAGTACATTACACTACACTACACTACACTACACTACACTACAGTACACTACACTACACTACACTACACTACATTACACTACAGTACACTACACTACACTACACTACATTACACTACAGTACACTACACTACACTACACTACAGTACACTAAATTACACTACACTACAATACACTACACTACACTACACTACACTACACTACACTACATTACACTACACTACACTACACTACATTACACTACATTACACTACACTACACTACACTACACTACATTACACTACACTACACTACACTACAGTACACTACATTACACTACACTACAATACACTACACTACACTACAATACACTACACTACAATACACTACACTACACTACACTACATTACACTACACTACATTACACTACACTACAGTACACTACACTACACTACAATACACTACAATACACTACACTACAATACACTACACTACACTACATTACACTACACTACACTACACTACACTACAGTACACTACACTACACTACAATACACTACACTACACTACACTACACTACACTACAATACACTACACTACACTACATTACACTACAGTACACTACACTACACTACAGTACATTACACTACACTACACTACACTACATTACACTACATTACACTACACTACACTACACTACACTACAGTACACTACATTACACTACATTACACTACACTACACTACACTACACTACACTACACTACACTACAGTACACTACATTACACTACATTACACTACACTACACTACACTACACTACAGTACACTACATTACACTACATTACACTACACTACACTACACTACACTACATTACACTACACTACACTACACTACACTACACTACACTACATTACACTACATTACACTACACTACACTACACTACACTACATCACACTACATTACACTACACTACACTACATTACACTACACTACATTACACTACACTACACTACATTACACTACACTACACTACACTACACTACACTACACTACATCACACTACATTACACTACACTACACTACATTACACTACACTACATTACACTACACTACACTACACTACATTACACTACACTACACTACACTACACTACATTACATTACACTACATTACACTACACTACATTACACTACATTACACTACACTACATTACACTACACTACACTACACTACACTACACTACACTACACTACAGTACACTACACTACACTACAATACACTACACTACACTACACTACACTACACTACAATACACTACACTACACTACACTACATTACACTACAGTACACTACACTACACTACACTACAGTACATTACACTACACTACACTACATTACACTACATTACACTACACTACACTACACTACAGTACACTACATTACACTACACTACATTACACTACATTACACTACACTACACTACACTACACTACATTACACTACACTACACTACACTACACTACACTACATTACACTACATTACACTACACTACACTACACTACACTACATCACACTACATTACACTACACTACACTACATTACACTACACTACATTACACTACACTACACTACATTACACTACACTACACTACACTACACTACACTACACTACATTACACTACATTACACTACACTACACTACACTACACTACATCACACTACATTACACTACACTACACTACATTACACTACACTACATTACACTACACTACACTACATTACACTACACTACACCACACTACACTACACTACACTACACTACATTACACTACATTACACTACACTACACTACACTACACTACACTACATCACACTACATTACACTACACTACACTACATTACACTACACTACATTACACTACACTACACTACATTACACTACACTACACTACACTACACTACATTACATTACACTACATTACACTACACTACACTACATTACACTACATTGCACTACACTACACTACACTACACTACATTACACTACATTACACTACATTACACTACACTACACTACATTACACTACACTACACTACACTACATTACACTACACTACACTACACTACATTACACTACATTACACTACACTACACTACACTACACTACACTACATTACACTACATTACACTACACTACACTACACTACACTACACTACATTACACTACACTACACTACATTACACTACATTACACTACACTACACTACATTACACTACACTACACTACACTACAGTACAGTACACTACACTACATTACACTACACTACACTACACTACACTACACTACAATACACTACACTACACTACATTACACTACATTACAGTACAGTACACTACACTACACTACACTACACTACACTACAGTACACTACACTACACTACACTACATTACACTACAGTACACTACACTACAGTACACTACACTACACTACACTACACTACAGTACACTACACTACACTACATTACACTACAGTACACTACACTACACTACACTACACTACAGTACACTACACTACACTACATTACACTACAGTACACTACACTACAGTACACTACACTACACTACACTACATTACACTACAGTACACTACACTACACTACATTACACTACAGTACACTACACTACACTACATTACACTACACTACATTACACTACACTACACTACACTACAATACACTACACTACACTACACTACACTACATTACACTACACTACATTACACTACACTACACTACACTACACTACATTACACTACACTACACTACAGTACACTACACTACACTACACTACACTACAATACACTACACTACACTACACTACACTACACTACAGTACACTACACTACACTACAGTACATTACACTACACTACACTACACTACAATACACTACATTACACTACACTACACTACACTACACTACAATACACTACATTACACTACAGTACACTACACTACATTACACTACACTACACTACACTACACTACATTACACTACACTACATTACACTACACTACACTACACTACATTACACTACACTATACTACACTACACTACACTACACTACATTACACTACATTACACTACACTACACTACAGTACACTACACTACACTACACTACACTACAGTACATTACACTACACTACACTACATTACACTACACTACACTACACTACCGTACACTACACTACACTACACTACACTACATTACACTACACTACACTACAATACACTACACTACACTACACTACACTACAGTACATTACACTACACTACACTACACTACATTACAGTACACTACACTACACTACATTACACTACACTACACTACACTACACTACACTACACTACCGTACACTACACTACATTACACTACACTACACTACACTACATTACACTACACTACACTACACTACACTACATTACACTACACTACACTACACTACACTACCGTACACTACACTACACTACACTACACTACCGTACACTACACTACATTACACTACACTACACTACATTACACTACACTACACTACACTACAGTACACTACACTACACTACAGTACATTACACTACACTACACTACACTACATTACACTACAGTACACTACACTACACTACACTACCGTACACTACACTACACTACACTACACTACACTACATTACACTACACTACAATACACTACACTACACTACACTACACTACACTACACTACACTACCGTACACTACACTACACTACACTACACTACACTACAGTACATTACACTACACTACACTACATTACACTACACTACACTACACTACACTACACTACATTACACTACACTACACTACACTACCGTACACTACACTACACTACAGTACACTACACTACACTACAGTTCATTACACTACACTACACTACACTACACTACATTACACTACACTACACTACACTACATTACACTACACTACACTACACTACATTACACTACACTACACTACACTACCGTACACTACACTACAGTACACTACACTACACTACACTACAGTACACTACACTACACTACAGTACATTACACTACACTACACTACACTACAGTACACTACACTACACTACACTACAGTACATTACACTACACTACACTACATTACACTACACTACACTACACTACACTACATTACACTACACTACACTACACTACACTACACTACAGTACACTACACTACAGTACATTACACTACACTACACTACACTACACTACAGTACACTACACTACACTACACTACATTACACTACACTACACTACACTACACTACACTACCGTACACTACACTACACTACACTACACTACACTACACTACACTACATTACACTACACTACACTACACTACACTACACTACACTACAGTACATTACACTACATTACACTACATTACACTACACTACACTACACTACACTACATTACACTACACTACACTACACTACACTACACTACAGTACATTACACTACACTACACTACACTACATTACACTACACTACACTACACTACACTACACTACACTACATTACACTACACTACACTACACTACACTACACTACACTACACTACCGTACACTACACTACACTACACTACACTACATTACACTACACTACACTACACTACACTACACTACACTACACTACATTACACTACATTACACTACACTACACTACACTACACTACACTACACTACACTACATTACACTACACTACACTACACTACACTACACTACACTACATTACACTACACTACACTACACTACACTACACTACATTACACTACACTACACTACACTACACTACACTACACTACCGTACACTACACTACACTACACTACACTACACTACAGTACACTACACTACATTACACTACACTACACTACACTACAGTACACTACACTACACTACACTACACTACACTACACTACATTACACTACACTACACTACACTACACTACAGTACACTACACTACACTACACTACACTACATTACATTACACTACACTACACTACACTACACTACAGTACACTACACTACACTACACTACACTACATTACACTACACTACACTACCGTACACTACACTACACTACACTACAGTACATTACACTACACTACACTACATTACACTACACTACACTACATTACACTACACTACACTACACTACACTACACTACACTACAGTACACTACACTACACTACAGTACATTACACTACACTACACTACACTACACTACATTACACTACACTACACTACACTACACTACACTACATTACACTACACTACACTACACTACACTACATTACACTACACTACATTACACTACACTACACTACAATACACTACACTACACTACACTACAATACACTACACTACACTACATTACACTACACTACACTACACTACAGTACACTACACTACACTACACTACAGTACAGTACACTACACTACACTACATTACACTACAGTACACTACACTACAGTACACTACACTACACTACACTACATTACACTACAGTACACTACATTACACTACAGTACACTACACTACACTACATTACACTACACTACATTACACTACACTACACTACACTACACTACACTACACTACACTACATTACACTACACTACATTACACTACACTACACTACACTACACTACATTACACTACACTACACTACAGTACACTACACTACACTACACTACACTACAATACACTACACTACACTACACTACACTACAGTACACTACACTACACTACAGTACATTACACTACACTACACTACACTACAATACACTACATTACACTACACTACACTACACTACACTACAATACACTACATTACACTACAGTACACTACACTACATTACACTACACTACACTACACTACACTACATTACACTACACTACATTACACTACACTACACTACACTACATTACACTACACTATACTACACTACACTACACTACATTACACTACACTACACTACAGTACACTACACTACACTACACTACAGTACATTACACTACACTACACTACATTACACTACACTACACTACACTACACTACCGTACACTACACTACACTACACTACACTACATTACAGTACACTACACTACAATACACTACACTACACTACACTACACTACAGTACATTACACTACACTACACTACACTACATTACAGTACACTACACTACACTACATTACACTACACTACACTACACTACACTACACTACACTACCGTACACTACACTACATTACACTACACTACACTACACTACATTACACTACACTACACTACACTACACTACATTACACTACACTACACTACACTACACTACCGTACACTACACTACACTACACTACCGTACACTACACTACATTACACTACACTACACTACATTACACTACACTACACTACACTACAGTACACTACACTACACTACAGTACATTACACTACACTACACTACACTACATTACACTACAGTACACTACACTACACTACACTACACTACACTACCGTACACTACACTACACTACACTACACTACACTACACTACACTACACTACATTACACTACGCTACACTACACTACACTACAGTACACTACACTACAGTACATTACACTACACTACACTACACTACACTACATTACACTACACTACACTACACTACACTACACTACATTACACTACACTACACTACACTACACTACACTACCGTACACTACACTACACTACACTACATTACACTACACTACACTACAATACACTACACTACATTACACTACACTACACTACACTACAGTACACTACACTACACTACACTACACTACACTACACTACAGTACACTACACTACACTATACTACACTACATTACACTACACTACACTACACTACACTACACTACAGTACACTACACTACACTACACTACACTACACTACATTACACTACACTACACTACCGTACACTACACTACACTACACTACAGTACATTACACTACACTACACTACATTACACTACACTACATTACACTACACTACACTACACTACACTACACTACACTACACTACAGTACACTACACTACACTACAGTACATTACACTACACTACACTACACTACACTACATTACACTACACTACACTACACTACACTACATTACACTACACTACACTACACTACCGTACACTACACTACACTACACTACATTACACTACACTACAATACACTACACTACACTACACTACACTACAATACACTACACTACACTACATTACACTACAGTACACTACACTACAATACACTACACTACAATACACTACACTACAATACACTACACTACACTACACTACATTACACTACACTACATTACACTACACTACAGTACACTACACTACACTACACTACACTACATTACACTACATTACACTACACTACACTACACTACACTACACTACACTACATTACACTACATTACACTACACTACACTACACTACACTACATCACACTACATTACACTACACTACACTACATTACACTACACTACATTACACTACACTACACTACATTACACTACACTACACCACACTACACTACACTACACTACACTACATTACACTACATTACACTACACTACACTACACTACACTACATCACACTACATTACACTACACTACACTACATTACACTACACTACATTACACTACACTACACTACATTACACTACACTACACTACACTACACTACATTACATTACACTACATTACACTACACTACACTACATTACACTACATTGCACTACACTACACTACACTACACTACATTACACTACATTACACTACATTACACTACACTACACTACATTACACTACACTACACTACACTACATTACACTACACTACACTACACTACATTACACTACATTACACTACACTACACTACACTACACTACATTACACTACATTACACTACACTACACTACACTACACTACACTACATTACACTACACTACACTACATTACACTACATTACACTACACTACACTACATTACACTACACTACACTACACTACAGTACAGTACACTACACTACATTACACTACACTACACTACACTACACTACACTACAATACACTACACTACACTACATTACACTACATTACAGTACAGTACACTACACTACACTACACTACACTACACTACAGTACACTACACTACACTACATTACACTACAGTACACTACACTACAGTACACTACACTACACTACACTACAGTACACTACACTACACTACATTACACTACAGTACACTACACTACACTACACTACACTACACTACAGTACACTACACTACACTACATTACACTACAGTACACTACACTACAGTACACTACACTACACTACACTACATTACACTACAGTACACTACACTACACTACATTACACTACAGTACACTACACTACACTACATTACACTACACTACATTACACTACACTACACTACACTACAATACACTACACTACACTACACTACACTACACTACATTACACTACACTACATTACACTACACTACACTACACTACACTACATTACACTACACTACACTACAGTACACTACACTACACTACACTACACTACAATACACTACACTACACTACACTACACTACACTACAGTACACTACACTACACTACAGTACATTACACTACACTACACTACACTACAATACACTACATTACACTACACTACACTACACTACACTACAATACACTACATTACACTACAGTACACTACACTACATTACACTACACTACACTACACTACACTACACTACATTACACTACACTACATTACACTACACTACACTACACTACATTACACTACACTATACTACACTACACTACACTACACTACATTACACTACATTACACTACACTACACTACAGTACACTACACTACACTACACTACACTACAGTACATTACACTACACTACACTACATTACACTACACTACACTACACTACACTACCGTACACTACACTACACTACACTACACTACATTACACTACACTACACTACAATACACTACACTACACTACACTACACTACACTACACTACATTACACTACACTACACTACACTACACTACACTACCGTACACTACACTACATTACACTACACTACACTACACTACACTACACTACACTACCGTACACTACACTACATTACACTACACTACACTACACTACATTACACTACACTACACTACACTACACTACATTACACTACACTACACTACACTACACTACCGTACACTACACTACACTACACTACACTACCGTACACTACACTACATTACACTACACTACACTACATTACACTACACTACACTACACTACAGTACACTACACTACACTACAGTACATTACACTACACTACACTACACTACAGTACATTACACTACACTACACTACATTACACTACACTACACTACACTACACTACCGTACACTACACTACACTACACTACACTACATTACACTACACTACACTACAATACACTACACTACACTACACTACACTACAGTACATTACACTACACTACACTACACTACATTACAGTACACTACACTACACTACACTACATTACACTACACTACACTACACTACACTACACTACACTACCGTACACTACACTACATTACACTACACTACACTACACTACATTACACTACACTACACTACACTACACTACATTACACTACACTACACTACACTACACTACCGTACACTACACTACACTACACTACACTACCGTACACTACACTACATTACACTACACTACACTACATTACACTACACTACACTACACTACAGTACACTACACTACACTACAGTACATTACACTACACTACACTACACTACATTACACTACAGTACACTACACTACACTACACTACCGTACACTACACTACACTACACTACACTACACTACATTACACTACACTACAATACACTACACTACACTACACTACACTACACTACACTACACTACCGTACACTACACTACACTACACTACACTACACTACAGTACATTACACTACACTACACTACATTACACTACACTACACTACACTACACTACACTACATTACACTACACTACACTACACTACCGTACACTACACTACACTACAGTACACTACACTACACTACAGTTCATTACACTACACTACACTACACTACACTACATTACACTACACTACACTACACTACATTACACTACACTACACTACACTACATTACACTACACTACACTACACTACCGTACACTACACTACAGTACACTACACTACACTACACTACAGTACACTACACTACACTACAGTACATTACACTACACTACACTACACTACACTACAGTACACTACACTACACTACACTACAGTACATTACACTACACTACACTACATTACACTACACTACACTACACTACACTACATTACACTACACTACACTACACTACACTACACTACAGTACACTACACTACAGTACATTACACTACACTACACTACACTACACTACAGTACACTACACTACACTACACTACATTACACTACACTACACTACACTACACTACACTACCGTACACTACACTACACTACACTACACTACACTACATTACACTACACTACACTACACTACACTACACTACACTACAGTACATTACACTACATTACACTACACTACACTACACTACACTACACTACACTACATTACACTACACTACACTACACTACACTACACTACACTACAGTACATTACACTACACTACACTACACTACATTACACTACACTACACTACACTACACTACACTACACTACATTACACTACACTACACTACACTACACTACACTACACTACCGTACACTACACTACACTACACTACATTACACTACACTACACTACACTACACTACACTACATTACACTACATTACACTACACTACACTACACTACACTACACTACACTACACTACATTACACTACACTACACTACACTACACTACACTACATTACACTACACTACACTACACTACACTACACTACACTACATTACACTACACTACACTACACTACACTACACTACACTACCGTACACTACACTACACTACACTACACTACACTACAGTACACTACACTACACTACAATACACTACACTACATTACACTACACTACACTACACTACAGTACACTACACTACACTACACTACACTACACTACACTACATTACACTACACTACACTACACTACACTACAGTACACTACACTACACTACACTACACTACATTACATTACACTACACTACACTACACTACACTACAGTACACTACACTACACTACACTACACTACACTACACTACATTACACTACACTACACTACCGTACACTACACTACACTACACTACAGTACATTACACTACACTACACTACATTACACTACACTACACTACATTACACTACACTACACTACACTACACTACACTACAGTACACTACACTACACTACAGTACATTACACTACACTACACTACACTACACTACATTACACTACACTACACTACACTACACTACACTACACTACATTACACTACACTACACTACACTACACTACATTACACTACACTACATTACACTACACTACACTACAATACACTACACTACACTACATTACACTACACTACACTACAGTACACTACACTACACTACACTACAGTACAGTACACTACACTACACTACATTACACTACAGTACACTACACTACAGTACACTACACTACACTACACTACACTACATTACACTACAGTACACTACATTACACTACAGTACACTACACTACACTACATTACACTACACTACATTACACTACACTACACTACACTACACTACACT
This sequence comes from Rhinichthys klamathensis goyatoka, assembly GCF_029890125.1. Lineage (NCBI taxonomy): Eukaryota > Metazoa > Chordata > Actinopteri > Cypriniformes > Leuciscidae > Rhinichthys > Rhinichthys klamathensis. Next base: position 348,946 of record NW_026607242.1, on the reverse strand, counting down.
ACACTACATTACACTACACTACATTACACTACACTACACTACACTACACTACATTACACTACACTACACTACAGTACACTACACTACACTACACTACACTACAATACACTACACTACACTACACTACACTACACTACACTACAGTACACTACACTACACTACAGTACATTACACTACACTACACTACACTACAATACACTACATTACACTACACTACACTACACTACACTACAATACACTACATTACACTACAGTACACTACACTACATTACACTACACTACACTACACTACACTACATTACACTACACTACATTACACTACACTACACTACACTACATTACACTACACTATACTACACTACACTACACTACATTACACTACACTACACTACAGTACACTACACTACACTACACTACAGTACATTACACTACACTACACTACATTACACTACACTACACTACACTACACTACCGTACACTACACTACACTACACTACACTACATTACACTACACTACACTACAATACACTACACTACACTACACTACACTACAGTACATTACACTACACTACACTACACTACATTACAGTACACTACACTACACTACATTACACTACACTACACTACACTACACTACACTACACTACCGTACACTACACTACATTACACTACACTACACTACACTACATTACACTACACTACACTACACTACACTACATTACACTACACTACACTACACTACACTACCGTACACTACACTACACTACACTACCGTACACTACACTACATTACACTACACTACACTACATTACACTACACTACACTACACTACAGTACACTACACTACACTACAGTACATTACACTACACTACACTACACTACATTACACTACAGTACACTACACTACACTACACTACACTACACTACCGTACACTACACTACACTACACTACACTACACTACACTACACTACATTACACTACACTACACTACACTACACTACAGTACACTACACTACAGTACATTACACTACACTACACTACACTACACTACATTACACTACACTACACTACACTACACTACACTACATTACACTACACTACACTACACTACACTACACTACCGTACACTACACTACACTACACTACATTACACTACACTACACTACAATACACTACACTACATTACACTACACTACACTACACTACAGTACACTACACTACACTACACTACACTACACTACACTACAGTACACTACACTACACTACACTACACTACATTACACTACACTACACTACACTACACTACACTACAGTACACTACACTACACTACACTACACTACACTACATTACACTACACTACACTACCGTACACTACACTACACTACACTACAGTACATTACACTACACTACACTACATTACACTACACTACATTACACTACACTACACTACACTACACTACACTACAGTACACTACACTACACTACAGTACATTACACTACACTACACTACACTACACTACATTACACTACACTACACTACACTACACTACATTACACTACACTACACTACACTACCGTACACTACACTACACTACACTACATTACACTACACTACAATACACTACACTACACTACACTACACTACAATACACTACACTACACTACACTACATTACACTACAGTACACTACACTACACTACAATACACTACACTACACTACACTACATTACACTACACTACACTACACTACACTACACTACATTACACTACACTACATTACACTACACTACACTACAATACACTACACTACACTACATTACACTACACTACACTACACTACAGTACACTACACTACACTACACTACATTACACTACACTACACTACACTACATTACACTACACTACACTACACTACACTACACTACCGTACACTACACTACACTACACTACATTACACTACACTACACTACACTACAATACACTACACTACACTACATTACACTACACTACACTACACTACAGTCCACTACACTACACTACACTACACTACATTACACTACACTACACTACCGTACACTACACTACACTACAGTACATTACACTACACTACACTACACTACATTACACTACACTACACTACACTACACTACATTACACTACACTACACTACACTACACTACACTACCGTACACTACACTACACTACACTACACTACAGTACACTACACTACACTACAGTACATTACACTACACTACACTACACTACATTACACTACACTACACTACACTACACTACACTACATTACACTACACTACCGTACACTACACTACACTACACTACACTACACTACACTACATTACACTACACTACACTACACTACACTACACTACACTACAGTACACTACACTACACTACACTACAGTACACTACACTACACTACACTACACTACACTACATTACACTACACTACACTACACTACAGTACACTACACTACACTACACTACATTACACTACACTACACTACACTACATTACACTACACTACACTACACTACACTACACTACACTACACTACATTACACTACACTACACTACACTACACTACACTACACTACAAGTGCACATTCAACACACGTAAGGGCATTTCCCCCAAGCAGAATAAACCGTGTAAGATACGACGCACGATGATTATGCTCAGACCGGATGAGTGTCAGTAGTGTGAGCATCTGCAGTGTGCGAGAGGTGAGCGTCTGATCTCCACATGTTCAGCTGGAATGTCACAGTGCCGATAACATTTGGTTTCCAGAACTGAGCCGGCACACATTCGTACAGTCGCTGAATGTGTTTGAAGACTTTCAGTCCCACAAAAGCCACGGATCATGAGTGTTACAGATCCAACACATCAGAACAGCAGGCGGATGTACAACACACACACACACACACACACACACACACACACACACACAGTGTGTGTGAACCAGGATGAGCTGCAGACAAGAACAACAAATCCGCCTAAACTAAAGGTCAGCCGTGAAAACAAGAACTAGTTTGATAATGATTGTGACTGACGTCCAGTGGCTGCTGTCGTGTGTGTGTGTGTGTGTGTGTGTGTGTGTGTGTGTGTGTGTGTGTGTGTGTGTGTGTGTGTGTGTGTGTGTGTGTGTGTGTGTGTGTGTGTGTGTGTGTGTGTGTGAGATCACGGGCATTATTGGGTGCACTCTAAAAAATGTCTAACCTCCCAACTCAAACATTTCTAGTGACTGGTCACATCTAAATTTTTCAAATGGCCCAAGTGAAATTCTGCAAATTGATAAAATTAAGTTAGCAGAATTTCACTTGGGCCAAATGAAAAATTTAGCTGTGACCAGTCACTAGAACAATTTGAGTTGGGAGTTAAGAAATTTTTTTAGTGTGTGTAAAAATATATATTTAAATCATTTTAAATAATTGTAATAATATTAAAATGAACAACTTTTGGATACTCTGTGATGTTAATGACGTTTTTCAATCAGGGATATTATTGTTAAACCCCAACATTGTTACATTTTTAAACCATCTATATTAAATAGAATAAATGTTAACCGAAATAAACTAAAATACAAAAAAAAACAAATTTTGACAAAAAAATTTGAGGCAAAATTTACATTTAGTTTAAATTGATGGACTAAAATAAATAAAACTAAAACTAAAAAAAAATAATGAAACTATATTTATAATAAAAATAGCAAAAAGTAAATTACTAAAATTTGAATTTAAAAGTGAAATGGAAAACATAAAATAATAACAATAAATATTAGTCTCTCATTGATACTAAAATAACACTTCACACAAAAGGGAGGGAGGGGGGGGGGTTAGGGGACAAGCCCAAAATAGTGAAATTCTGTCAAATGTAGCAGTTCAATGGCTTTAAAATGAGTAAAAGCTCATATAATCAATCCTTCAAAACCGATTTTGGTACCACTCTATTTCAACAGTTCAGGTCAGATCCTCTATCTCTGTGTAACTGCAACTCCATGTCAGCTAGCAGTGATTAGAGTATTAGTAGACTGATGTTAATCTCTGATAACACTTTATTCTGATGCTCCTCGACAGATATTCTACTGACTGTAAGGAACATCTCGGGTTACAACTGTAAGTTCCCTGAGAAGGGACGAGACACTGCGTTGGAACGACACTTTGGGGAACAGCGTAGCGCCTCTGAAGCATGAATGAATTGAAGCCAATCGTGATTGGTGTTGCGTCGTGGCGTAACGCGTGACGGCACACACAGAAGCTTCTGCGATGAAGCGAGTCCCAGGCAGGGGGAGGCGTGGCGAAGCGACGCGTCGTAACCCGAGACGTTCCCTTCTGAGGGAACTCGCACTGCGTCGGAACGACACTTTGGGGAACGAATACCCACTGTGCCACTACAAACCCCGCCTGTCCTAGTCCTAGTGTGCAACCGGCGTGGAAGGGAGGTCCAGACTAAGACGGCCAGAGCTGAAGGCCATCTGTGCACCTGATAGGCCGTAGAGATAGCCTGAATGGGCCGTTGCGGACGTCTGTTTGGATGCGGGAAGCCCCTCTCCTGGGTGACCCGAAACACACCAGCAGCTGGTCTGACTTCCTCCATTGAGAAGACCTCTGAATATAGATATTAAGTGCTCTGAAGTCTCTCATCTTCCAGGTCATGTGAGGAGGAGGATGAAGCCTGCAGAACACATGTTAGAACACACCGTAGGCACATAGCCAGGGCTGGGAGATAGCCGTAACCCTTCCAGGAGCAAACTCCAGGCACTCATGAGCTATGGCAAAGTCCTTTTAGGCAAGTCATGCCACTCGGCCGCCATCTTGGCAACGCCTCCGGGCAGCTATTTCGGACTAACAAGACCAGGCTCCTATCTAAATGAATGGGCAGAGAGTCAAAACTGCAGTTTGTCACCGGGACATAAAAACTGCTTGTATAGAAACAGCAGTAAAATATGATAAAAATCGCTGAAAAAGTTTGATGACTTTCCCCCAAAATAAGGTTTAAAAGGCCTTTCCCCACAGGTTATACGTTTACTACGCATGCGCAAGGGTTCTCGTCTCCGCTGTTGCAAACCTCAACTGTGCGTCAGTGGAACCAGACGATAGGCTTACATGCTTCCCGGCTTGACTGTTAAAAGCAGACGATTGGCTTTCCAGCGGGAGGGGCGGGACATGTTCATACAACCGCCATCTTTGGCGTTATGGGTTTTCCCTATATAGTTGTATTGAGGATTGAGGAAGTGGCAAGTCTCTATATAAATTGTCTCTGGCTATGGAGAGGGCCTAAAGATCTGCCACTCTTTTAAGAGAAGCGATGGCTAAGAGAAAAGCCACCTTGAGTGTAAGGTTCTTGGCCTCAGCCGACTCCAGAGGTTCGAAGGGGGCCTCGACCAGCCCTGCGAGAACCACTGCCAGGTCCATGTGGGAACTCTGGACGAGTCATCCTCCGAGCCCCACGGAGGAACCGCACGACCAGCGGACGTCTCCCCAGGGGCCCATCACCCAGAGGAGCAGGGAAACCTGCAATGGCAGCCACGTACACCCTGAGTGTGGACGGGTAAGACGATCCGAGAAGCGATCCTGGAGGAACTCCAGCACTGAAGCCACCGGGCAGTTAACTGGGTCCACCTCGCGCTCTCTACACCAAACGGGGAAAGAATCCATTTTAGGCCGTACACTTTCCTGCTGGAGGGAGCTCTGGAGCGGAGTGTGGTCTCGACCAGTCCTGCTGACCGGCCGGCCTCTCGGTACGGTGCGCCCCCAGGGGCCACAGCTCCGGCCGAGGGTGGAGTACTGAGCCCTCCGCCTGAGAAAGCAGGTCCTCCTGAGGGGAATCTCCCACGGACGGCCGGGTAAGCCTGCATAACCGCCTGAGAATGCATGTATTCCCTTGAAAGGGACCTTTACAACTACAGGTCAGCTTACTCCACTATCATGAGCCTGACGGTCCACTGATACTCTGATGAGAGCCGATGACATGCAGTTGCACAGTTACTCATAGTCAGTACAGTAGAGTGTCTAAAGTGGACTATTGACATTTTTAAATCTTACATCACCTTAGGCTATACAAATCGTCCCCTAATTGAATAATCGCTCACATACACACATCTTCACACATATTCAAAAGGGCATGGGCAATAATCTGACACTAGCAAGCTAATATTTACACATGCTGAACGTGTGTAATGTCACAACACTCTGAGACAGACGCCGCCTCCTAAACACACTCTCAGAACAGGGATCAGTCATGAGGAGCTGTAGTATTTACACACACACAAATCCACCGAACCATCCCTGTATCCACACACACACACACACACTCGAGAGACGTTAGTCTTGTAGTCTTTCATTGGATCCTCCCACTGTCAGCATGCAGAGACAAACACACTCTTGTCAAGTTTCTGATGTCTTGAGTGAGAGATAAGAAAAAGCCTGTATTCACTCTGATGAAGACAACAGTGCCAGCCTCCCCACCACGCTCACGTTAGCTCTACTCTGGCCTGACATTATTTACACTGGCGATGAACACACACACACACACACACAGTGCGTCTGACCATCTGATGTTTGGTCCAAAGCATTATCTACAGCTGTTTCCTTCAGCCTCCATCTCAGACACACACGATTCATCTCAGCCTCTCAATAGTATCAGCTTACAGGCGTGTAACCCAACCCAGTGTGTGTGTGTGTGTGTGTGTGTGTGACAACCTTATCAGCCGCAGACCGAGGAACAGACCCACAGAAACTCAGGCAGGGCTTCACTGCTCAGCGCTGAATTCACCGGGAAAGAATGTGCAGCTGAGACTGTGTGTGTGTGTGTGTGTGTGTGTGTGTGTGTGAGTGTGTGTGTGAGTGTGTGTGTGCTTCCCACCCGTTACACTAACAACGTGTGAAAAGTCTTGTGTGAGACTCAAGTAAATGTTAATGTTCAGTGTTAAAATACTCTCTCCATCTTGCTGATAACGGAGTCCGACACTGGACTCTCTCTCTGTAAACACTGCACACGCCGTGAGTTTGAAAATTAATTGAAAACTAATGTTGATTCCACCAAAAGACACTTAATATTCAGTGATATTAAGATTTACTGCACTGACACCTGAACTAGATTGATCTGAATAATGACAATATCAGGAAACGCTTTATTTTAGTCTGTTACAGATATTACACGTACTGTCATAACAGTAAATTATGCATAATTACATGCAACTAACCCAAAATACTGTTAGCTAATATTGTTTAGTATTTACATGTATAATTACAGTGTAAGACGGGCACATTAAAATAAAGTGTGACCCACTATTGTCTCCTGTAGATCTGCTTCAGACGAAATTACATTTGTTTCATAGTTGATGATTTTACAATATTATTTTCGTTTATTCTGCTGCTTTAAAACAATCTATTTTGTATAAAGTGCTTTAGAAATAAAGCTGACTTGACTTGATTAGTGCTGCAGAAATTACACTGTTCATGCTATTTAATTTGCTAAATTCATGCTAGATAATGTTATATTTTTGGTCATTTAAAGAGGTTAATAAAAGTTTTTGAGCAATGAATATAACAGATATGTAAATATTACGATTGTTGCACGTCAGACAGGCCAAAATCAGCCTTTTACAGCACACACACACACACACACACACACACTCGCTGAGTTTAGCAGTTCCGGTTAGATAACAGTGGAACAGAAGAGGCGGTGCGGACGCGAGTGTCATCGTGACTTCACACACTCCTGACGCAGAATCATCCGAGACTCCTTCCCGTGGGAGAAGAGATGAGGAGACGTTTCTTTCAGATCCTGCTATTCCTGTGGCGAACACTTTCTGATGCTGAGACTCGACGGGTCACTGGCCTTACCGTACTGTAGTATACTATAATATATCCTAATATATAATCCTGTGTGTCTGTGGAATTACTGTAATCTCAATAGTTGTGTGTGGAAGAGGAGCTGATGATCAGACTCGGTTACAGTGTGTGTGTGTACAGTGTGTGTACAGTGTGTGACGCTTATTGCTATAGCAACCAAGAAAACCTCTGGAATGTAGCATCATTTTGCTCTGTTTATCATTAACTCACAAATATAACAAGACACGGATAAATCCTGCGCAGTCGGACTCTCTCTGACCTGTCAATCACGGGTCGTAATGAGCCTTGAGAGGGTAATTTGCTTAGATTAATAGCAATTAGATTCACGATAATAAGATCTGATGAGGGGAAAGAGAGTGTGAGGGGCTATTATGCTGTTTTTAAGGCTCCTAATGTTGTTCTAAAGGTCTCCTACAACAGATTCACAGTCATCCAAGTTCAGAAACACTGTAACGTCCTCATAATCTGCACTGCAGCGTCAGCTCTTTCCTCTCAGTGTCTGAAACGCTTCCATCGAGGATTCAGTCTCTCTAAGCTCCGCCTCTCTGAGAGCTGCTCTGCTGTGATTGGTCAGAGAGCAAACGCTCATTATCATATCTGAATCTCAGCTCTTGATCACAGTGATACGAACAGTGACGATGGCGTGGGTTTCACCGTATCAATCTCAGAAAACAGCGTCTCCTCGACACGAACAACACGAGCCGAACTCTCCCAGTCTCAGATACACTACAGTGTTTGAGGGCGGAGCTAAGAGACGCTGCTCAGCCAATCAGGACCACAGGCTGGCATTATGCAAATGAGCTACAAACCTACAGCAGGAAGTGAGACTGAATTACTGACGACTCGTTTCAGTTCAGAATCACTTCTTTCTTTCAGGAGACAAAAACTCCTTTTATCTGCACTTTGATCTGTGAAACTTTGCAGAGCTTTTATATTCACAAACAGACTTAATACACAATACATGACAGGTCATATCCCAAACACCATAATAGGGCACTTTATGAACTAATCCTGAAGTGATTCTAGTAAAGCAGATACAGTGTGTGGTTGGTGTGTGTTTAGCACTCGTTAACAACACCTCATTAGTGTATGATACAGAAAAACTTATGATAAAGTGTCATTAATTGAGTTCCTCTTCGCTAAATGTGAGATTTTCTGAGCTTTACAAACTTTACAATCAGCTTAGGTGAAACTGTTCATAACTACATAGAAAAACACACACACACTCCAAGCAGAAATAACAATCCAGTGAGATGAGAGAAGTGATGATCCTGCCAAAGTTATGACTATCTGCAGCTCTGGCTTTAATAAGACACATATGAGTCTGCACACGCACACACACACACACACACACACACACACACACGCACGCACACGCACGCGCACACACACACACACACGCACGCACACACGCGCACGCACACACACACACACACACGCACGCACACGCACGCACACGCACACGGACGCACACGCACACACACGCGCACGCACGCACACGCACACCCACACGCACGCACACGCACACCCACACGCACACACACACACACACACACACACGCGTAAATAAAGACGAAATATGAAAAGGGTTCGAGCATCACCTCCAGATCCCAATCTTGCCCGGCGGGGAAACCGGACTGTGTTTGAGACGAGTCGCAGGGGAAAGCGTTCGAGTTCATTGGCTAATTAAAGCGATTAAAGCACTTCCTGTTTGGAGAAAAACAGTGTTTGATGTGTAAATAAAGATCAGTCACATGATCCAGCTTTACTGGTGACTTCATTACAGCGTCTCTCTGTGTGATTCGATGATCAGCAAAAGCTAAAAACACTCCATCAGAGAGACATGAAGCGTGTGGAAACTCTAAACATCATTCCCTCATAATCCACTCCTCATATCACTCCTCATATCACTCCTCATAATCCACTCCTCATATCACTCCTCATAATCCACTCCTCATATCACTCCTCATCACTCCTCATAATCCACTCCTCATATCACTCCTCATAATCCACTCCTCATATCACTCCTCATATCACTCCTCATCACTCCTCATAATCCACTCCTCATATCACTCCTCATAATCCACTCCTCATATCACTCCTCATCACTCCTCATAATCCACTCCTCATATCACTCCTCATATCACTCCTCATATCACTCCTCATATCACTCCTCATATCACTCTTCATACCACTCCTCATCACTCCTCATAATCCACTCCTCATATCACTCCTCATCACTCCTCATTTACATTTACATTTACATTTATTCATTTAGCAGACGCTTTTATCCAAAGCGACTTACAAATGTGAACAATAGAAGCAGTTAAACTAACAGTAGGACAACAATACGTAAGTGCTATAACCCCTCTCAGTTTAATTTTAGTGCAGTTTTTTTTTTTTTTTTTTTTTTTTATAGAATAGAAGAGAAGAGAAAGTGTTAATTCTACTGAATCAAGTGCTGCCGAAAAAGATATGTCTTCAGCAGTTTCTTGAAAGTGGCTACTGACTCAGAAGCTCTGGTTGAGTTAGGCAGATCATTCCACCAACAGGGAACAGCCATGGTAAAGGTCCGAGAAAGAGATTTTGTGCCTCTTTGAGATGGTACCACAAGACGACATTCGCTAGCAGAGCGCAGGTTTCTGGATGGCACATAAGTCTGAAGTAATGAGTTTAGGTAAGAGGGAGCAGTGCCAGTGGTTGTTCTGTAGGCAAACGTCAGTGCCTTGAATTTAATGCGAGCGGCAACTGGCAACCAGTGCAATTGTGTGAGGAGAGGAGTAACGTGTGCTCTCTTCGGCTCATTGAAGACTACTCTGGCTGCAGCATTCTGGATCAATTGTAGAGGTTTGACAGAGCAAGCTGGAAGACCAGCCATGAGAGCATTACAATAGTCCAGTCTGGATAAAACAAGTGCTTGGACAAGGAGTTGTGTGGCATGCTCTGTAAGGAAGGGCCTGATCCTCCTAATGTTGTGCAAGGCAAATCTGCAGGACCGGGCAGTTCTAGCAATGTGGTCTGTGAATTTCAACTGATCATCAATTACAACCCCAAGGTTCCTAGCTGACCTTGATGGAGTTATGGATGACGAGCCTAGCTGAATGGAGAAGTTGTGATGAAGTGTTGGGTTGGCCGGGACCACAAGTAGCTCTGTCTTCGCAAGGTTTAGTTGAAGGTGGTGGTCCTTCATCCAGCCAGAAATGTCTGTCAGGCAGGCTGAGATACGAGCAGCTACCGTCGGATTGTCAGGCTGGAATGAGAGGTAGAGTTGCGTGTCATCAGCGTAGCAATGATAGGAAAAGCCATGTTTCTGAATCACAGATCCTAGTGATGTCATGTAGATGGAGAAGAGGAGTGGTCCAAGCACTGAGCCCTGAGGCACCCCAGTAGCTAGATGTTGGGTCTTAGACGCCACACCTCTCCACGACACCCTAAAGGACCTACCTGAGAGGTAAGACTCGAACCATTGGAGTGCAGTTCCCGAGATGCCCTTCATCTTTAGGATTGACAGGAGGATCTGGTGGTTAACTGTGTCAAAAGCAGCAGACAGATCCAGCAGGATGAGGACTGAGGATTTGGAAGCTGCTCTTGCCAGTCTCAGAGCTTCAATTACTGAGAGCAGGGCAGTCTCAGTTGAGTGTCCGCTTTTGAAACCAGACTGATTGTCGTCCAAGAGGTTGTTCTGTGTAAGAAAGGAGGAGATCTGGTTGAAAACAACTCGTTCAAGTGTTTTCGCGACAAATGTGATGAGGAGTGATATGAGTAGTGATGAGGAGTGATATGAGGAGTGGTATGAGGAGTGATATGAGGAGTGATGAGGAGTGATATGAGGAGTGATGAGGAGTGATATGAGGAGTGATGAGGAGTGATGAGGAGTGGTATGAGGAGTGATATGAGGAGTGATGAGGAGTGATGAGGAGTGGTATGAGGAGTGATATGAGGAGTGATGAGGAGTGATATGAGGAGTGATGAGGAGTGATATGAGAAGTGATGAGGAGTGATGAGGAGTGGTATGAGGAGTGATGAGGAGTGACATGAGTTTATGAGTGAGGAGTGATATGAGTGGATTATGACTCCTCATAATCCACTCCTCATATTACTCCTCATCACTCCTCATACCACTCCTCATCACTCCTCATATCACTCCTTATCACTCCTCATCACTCTTCATACCACTCCTCATCACTCCTCATAATCCACTCCTCATATTACTCCTCATCACTCCTCATCACTCCTCATATCACTCCTCATCACTCCTCATATCACTCCTCATATTACTCCTCATCACTCCTCATCACTCCTCATATCACTCCTCATCACTCCTCATATCACTCCTCATCACTCCTCATCACTCTTCATACCACTCCTCATCACTCCTCATATCACTCCTCATCACTCCTCATATCACTCCTCATCACTCTTCATACCACTCCTCATCACTCCTCATACCACTCCTCATCACTCCTCATATCACTCCTCATCATTCCTCATCACTCCTCATCACTCCTCATCACTCCTCATATCACTCCTCATCACTCCTCATATCACTCCTCATCACTCCTCATATCACTCCTCATACCACTCCTTATATCACTCCTCATCACTACTCATATCACTCCTCATCACTCCTCATACCACTCCTCATATCACTCCTCATACCACTCCTCATATCACTCCTCATCACTCCTCATATCACTCCTCATATCACTCCTCATCACTCCTCATATCACTCCTCATCACTCCTCATACCACTCCTCATCACTCCTCGCATCACTCCTCATACCACTCCTCATCACTCCTCATACCACTCCTCATACCACTCCTCATCACTCCTCATCACTCCTCATATCACTCCTCGTATCTCGTTTCACTCCTCCTATCACTCCTCGTATCACTCCTCGTATCTCGTTTCACTCCTATCACTCCTCATACCACTCCTCATCACTCCTCGCATCACTCCTCATTTCACTCCTCATATCACTCCTCATTTCACTCCTCATCACTCCTCGTATCACTCCTCATCACTCCTCATACCACTCCTCGTCACTCCTCATATCTCTCCTCATCACTCCTCATATCACTCCTCATATCACTCCTCATATCACTCCTCATCACTCCTCATTTCACTCCTTACATCACTCCTCATTTCACTCCTCATCACTCCTCATATCACTCCTCATCACTCCTCATACCACTCCTCGTCACTCCTCATATCTCTCCTCATCACTCCTCGCATCACTCCTCATTTCACTCCTCATATCACTCCTCATTTCACTCCTCATATCACTCCTCATATTACTCCTCATCACTCCTCATCACTCCTCATATCACTCCTCATCACTCCTCATATCACTCCTCATCACTCCTCATCACTCTTCATACCACTCCTCATCACTCCTCATATCACTCCTCATCACTCCTCATACCACTCCTCATCACTCTTCATACCACTCCTCATCACTCCTCATACCACTCCTCATCACTCCTCATATCACTCCTCATCATTCCTCATCACTCCTCATCACTCCTCATATCACTCCTCATACCACTCCTTATATCACTCCTCATCACTACTCATATCACTCCTCATCACTCCTCATACCACTCCTCATATCACTCCTCATACCACTCCTCATATCACTCCTCATCACTCCTCATATCACTCCTCATATCACTCCTCATCACTCCTCATATCACTCCTCATATCACTCCTCATCACTCCTCATCACTCCTCATACCACTCCTCATCACTCCTCGCATCACTCCTCATACCACTCCTCATCACTCCTCATACCACTCCTCACACCACTCCTCATCACTCCTCATCACTCCTCATATCACTCCTCGTATCTCGTTTCACTCCTCCTATCACTCCTCGTATCACTCCTCGTATCTCGTTTCACTCCTATAACTCCTCATACCACTCCTCATCACTCCTCGCATCACTCCTCATTTCACTCCTCATATCACTCCTCATTTCACTCCTCATCACTCCTCGTATCACTCCTCATCACTCCTCATACCACTCCTCGTCACTCCTCATATCTCTCCTCATCACTCCTCATATCACTCCTCATATCACTCCTCATATCACTCCTCATCACTCCTCATTTCACTCCTTACATCACTCCTCATTTCACTCCTCATCACTCCTCGTATCACTCCTCATCACTCCTCATCCCACTCCTCGTCACTCCTCATATCTCTCCTCATCACTCCTCGCATCACTCCTCATTTCACTCCTCATATCACTCCTCATTTCACTCCTCATATCACTCCTCATTTCACTCCTCATATCACTCCTCATATTACTCCTCATCACTCCTCATCACTCCTCATATCACTCCTCATCACTCCTCATATCACTCCTCATCACTCCTCATCACTCTTCATACCACTCCTCATCACTCCTCATATCACTCCTCATCACTCCTCATACCACTCCTCATCACTCTTCATACCACTCCTCATCACTCCTCATACCACTCCTCATCACTCCTCATATCACTCCTCATCATTCCTCATCACTCCTCATCACTCCTCATATCACTCCTCATACCACTCCTTATATCACTCCTCATCACTACTCATATCACTCCTCATCACTCCTCATACCACTCCTCATATCACTCCTCATACCACTCCTCATATCACTCCTCATCACTCCTCATATCACTCCTCATATCACTCCTCATCACTCCTCATATCACTCCTCATCACTCCTCATCACTCCTCATACCACTCCTCATCACTCCTCGCATCACTCCTCATACCACTCCTCATCACTCCTCATACCACTCCTCACACCACTCCTCATCACTCCTCATCACTCCTCATATCACTCCTCGTATCTCGTTTCACTCCTCCTATCACTCCTCGTATCACTCCTCGTATCTCGTTTCACTCCTATAACTCCTCATACCACTCCTCATCACTCCTCGCATCACTCCTCATTTCACTCCTCATATCACTCCTCATTTCACTCCTCATCACTCCTCGTATCACTCCTCATCACTCCTCATACCACTCCTCGTCACTCCTCATATCTCTCCTCATCACTCCTCATATCACTCCTCATATCACTCCTCATATCACTCCTCATCACTCCTCATTTCACTCCTTACATCACTCCTCATTTCACTCCTCATCACTCCTCGTATCACTCCTCATCACTCCTCATCCCACTCCTCGTCACTCCTCATATCTCTCCTCATCACTCCTCGCATCACTCCTCATTTCACTCCTCATATCACTCCTCATTTCACTCCTCATCACTCCTCATATCACTCCTCATCACTCCTCATACCACTCCTCGTCACTCCTCATATCTCTCCTCATCACTCCTCATATCACTCCTCATATCACTCATATCTCTCCTCATCACTCCTCATACCACTCTTTATCACTCCTCATCACTCATATCTCTCCTCATCACTCATATCTCTCCTCATCACTCATATCTCTCCTCATCACTCCTCATCACTCCTCATATCTCTCCTCATCACTCCTCATATCACTCCTCATATCACTCCTCATCACTCATATCTCTCCTCATCACTCCTCATACCACTCCTCATCACTCCTCATCACTCATATCTCTCCTCATCACTCATATCTCTCCTCATTGCTCCTCATACCACTCCTCATCACTCCTCATATCTCTCCTCATCACTCCTCATATCACTCCTCATCACTCCTCATATCTCTCCTCATCACTCCTCATATCACTCCTCATCACTCATATCTCTCCTCATCACTCCTCATATCTCTCCTCATCACTCCTCATCACTCATATCTCTCCTCATCACTCATATCTCTCCTCATCACTCATATCTCTCCTCATCACTCCTCATACCACTCCTCATCACTCCTCATATCTCTCCTCATCACTCATATCTCTCCTCATCACTCATATCTCTCCTCTTCACTCATATCACTCCTCATCACTCATATCTCTCCTCTTCACTCATATCACTCCTCATATCACTCCTCATCACTCATATCTCTCCTCATAACTCCTCATCACTCATATCTCTCCTCTTCACTCATATCTCTCCTCATCACTCCTCATCACTCCTCATCACTCCTCATTTCACTCCTCATCACTCCTCGTATCACTCCTCATTTCACTCCTCATCACTCCTCGTATCACTCCTCATTTCACTCCTCATCACTCCTCGTATCACTCCTCATATCTCTCCTCATCACTCCTCATACCACTCCTCATCACTCCTCATCACTCATATCTCTCCTCATCACTCCTCGTATCACTCCTCGTATCTCGTTTCACTCCTCGTATCACTCCTCATACCACTCCTCATCACTCCTCATCACTCATATCTCTCCTCATCACTCCTCGCATCACTCCTCATATCTCTCATCACTCCTCGTATCACTCCTCATATCTCTCATCACTCCTCGCATCACTCCTCACATCTCTCATCACTCCCTGTATCTCTCATCACTCCTCATCACTCATATCACTCCTCATATCACTCCTCATCACTTTTCCTTTTTATATACGAAATACCCATTTCATATTTCGTCTTTATTTACATTGTGCGT
The DNA here is from genome assembly GCF_029890125.1 of Rhinichthys klamathensis goyatoka. Lineage (NCBI taxonomy): Eukaryota > Metazoa > Chordata > Actinopteri > Cypriniformes > Leuciscidae > Rhinichthys > Rhinichthys klamathensis. Next base: position 332,507 of record NW_026607242.1, on the reverse strand, counting down.
GTGTGTG
>NW_026607242.1:295000-327500 GCF_029890125.1 Rhinichthys klamathensis goyatoka | reverse complement strand
CTCACAGAAACCACTCACACAAGGAGAAGACCCGATCACTGCCTACAGGACCTCACAGAAACCACTCACACAAGGAGCAGACCCCGATCACTGCCTACAGGACCTCACAGAAACCACTCACACAAGGAGCAGACCCGATCACTGCCTACAGGACCTCACAGAAACCACTCACACAAGGAGAAGACCCCGATCACTGCCTACAGGACCTCACAGAAACCACTCACACAAGGAGAAGACCCCGATCACTGCCTACAGGACCTCACAGAACCCACTCACACAAGGAGAAGACCCGATCACTGCCTACAGGACCTCACAGAAACCACTCACACAAGGAGCAGACCCCGATCACTGCCTACAGGACCTCACAGAAACCACTCACACAAGGAGAAGACCCGATCACTGCCTACAGGACCTCACAGAAACCACTCACACAAGGAGCAGACCCCGATCACTGCCTACAGGACCTCACAGAAACCACTCACACAAGGAGAAGACCCGATCACTGCCTACAGGACCTCACAGAACCCACTCACACAAGGAGAAGACCCGATCACTGCCTACAGGACCTCACAGAAACCACTCACACAAGGAGCAGACCCCGATCACTGCCTACAGGACCTCACAGAAACCACTCACACAAGGAGCAGACCCCGATCACTGCCTACAGGACCTCACAGAAACCACTCACACAAGGAGAAGACCCGATCACTGCCTACAGGACCTCACAGAAACCACTCACACAAGGAGCAGACCCCGATCACTGCCTACAGGACCTCACAGAACCCACTCACACAAGGAGAAGACCCGATCACTGCCTACAGGACCTCACAGAACCCCCTCACACAAGGAGCAGACCCCGATCACTGCCTACAGGACCTCAGAGAAACCACTCACACAAGGAGAAGACCCCGATCACTGCCTACAGGACCTCACAGAACCCACTCACACAAGGAGAAGACCCGATCACTGCCTACAGGACCTCACAGAACCCACTCACACAAGGAGCAGACCCCGATCACTGCCTACAGGACCTCACAGAAACCACTCACACAAGGAGAAGACCCCGATCACTGCCTACAGGACCTCACAGAACCCACTCACACAAGGAGCAGACCCCGATCACTGCCTACAGGACCTCACAGAACCCACTCACACAAGGAGAAGACCCGATCACTGCCTACAGGACCTCACAGAACCCACTCACACAAGGAGAAGACCCCAATCACTGCCTACAGGACCTCACAGAACCCACTCACACAAGGAGCAGACCCCGATCACTGCCTACAGGACCTCACAGAAACCACTCACACAAGGAAAAGACCCCGATCACTGCCTACAGGACCTCACAGAACCCACTCACACAAGGAGAAGACCCGATCACTGCCTACAGGACCTCACAGAACCCACTCACACAAGGAGCAGACCCCGATCACTGCCTACAGGACCTCACAGAAACCACTCACACAAGGAGAAGACCCCGATCACTGCCTACAGGACCTCACAGAACCCACTCACACAAGGAGCAGACCCCGATCACTGCCTACAGGACCTCACAGAACCCACTCACACAAGGAGAAGACCCGATCACTGCCTACAGGACCTCACAGAACCCACTCACACAAGGAGAAGACCCCGATCACTGCCTACAGGACCTCACAGAAACCACTCACACAAGGAGAAGACCCCGATCACTGCCTACAGGACCTCACAGAACCCACTCACACAAGGAGCAGACCCCGATCACTGCCTACAGGACCTCACAGAAACCACTCACACAAGGAGCAGACCCCGATCACTGCCTACAGGACCTCACAGAACCCACTCACACAAGGAGAAGACCCGATCACTGCCTACAGGACCTCACAGAACCCACTCACACAAGGAGCAGACCCCGATCACTGCCTACAGGACCTCACAGAACCCACTCACACAAGGAGAAGACCCGATCACTGCCTACAGGACCTCACAGAACCCACTCACACAAGGAGAAGACCCCAATCACTGCCTACAGGACCTCACAGAAACCACTCACACAAGGAGCAGACCCCGATCACTGCCTACAGGACCTCACAGAAACCACTCACACAAGGAGCAGACCCGATCACTGCCTACAGAACCTCACAGAACCCACTCACACAAGGATCAGACCCCGATCACTGCCCTACAGGACCTCACAGAAACCACTCACACAAGGAGAAGACCCGATCACTGCCTACAGGACCTCACAGAAACCACTCACACAAGGAGAAGACCCGATCACTGCCTACAGGACCTCACAGAAACCACTCACACAAGGAGCAGACCCCGATCACTGCCTACAGGACCTCACAGAAACCACTCACACAAGGAGCAGACCCGATCACTGCCTACAGGACCTCACAGAACCCACTCACACAAGGATCAGACCCCGATCACTGCCCTACAGGACCTCACAGAAACCACTCACACAAGGAGAAGACCCGATCACTGCCTACAGGACCTCACAGAAACCACTCACACAAGGAGAAGACCCGATCACTGCCTACAGGACCTCACAGAAACCACTCACACAAGGAGCAGACCCCGATCACTGCCTACAGGACCTCACAGAAACCACTCACACAAGGAGAAGACCCGATCACTGCCTACAGGACCTCACAGAAACCACTCACACAAGGAGCAGACCCCGATCACTGCCTACAGGACCTCACAGAAGCCACTCACACAAGGAGAAGACCCGATCACTGCCTACAGGACCTCACAGAAACCACTCACACAAGGAGAAGACCCGATCACTGCCTACAGGACCTCACAGAAACCACTCACACAAGGATCAGACCCCGATCACTGCCTACAGGACCTCACAGAAACCACTCACACAAGGAGAAGACCCGATCACTGCCTACAGGACCTCACAGAAACCACTCACACAAGGAGAAGACCCGATCACTGCCTACAGGACCTCACAGAAACCACTCACACAAGGAGCAGACCCCGATCACTGCCTACAGGACCTCACAGAAACCACTCACACAAGGAGAAGACCCGATCACTGCCTACAGGACCTCACAGAAACCACTCACACAAGGAGAAGACCCGATCACTGCCTACAGGACCTCACAGAAACCACTCACACAAGGAGAAGACCCGATCACTGCCTACAGGACCTCACAGAAACCACTCACACAAGGAGCAGACCCCGATCACTGCCTACAGGACCTCACAGAACCCACTCACACAAGGAGCAGACCCCGATCACTGCCTACAGGACCTCACAGAACCCACTCACACAAGGAGAAGACCCGATCACTGCCTACAGGACCTCACAGAACCCACTCACACAAGGAGCAGACCCCGATCACTGCCTACAGGACCTCACAGAAACCACTCACACAAGGAGAAGACCCGATCACTGCCTACAGGACCTCACAGAACCCACTCACACAAGGAGAAGACCCGATCACTGCCCTACAGGACCTCACAGAACTCACTCACACAAGGAGAAGACCCGATCACTGCCTACAGGACCTCACAGAAACCACTCACACAAGGATCAGACCCCGATCACTGCCCTACAGGACCTCACAGAACTCACTCACACAAGGAGAAGACCCAATCACTGCCTACAGGACCTCACAGAAACCACTCACACAAGGATCAGACCCCGATCACTGCCCTACAGGACCTCACAGAACCCACTCACACAAGGAGAAGACCCCGATCACTGCCTTCAGGGCCTCACAGAAACCACTCACACAAGGAGAAGACCCGGATCACTGCCTACAGGACCTCACAGAAACCACTCACACAAGGAGCAGACCCGATCACTGCCTACAGGACCTCACAGAACCCACTCACACAAGGAGAAGACCCCGATCACTGCCTTCAGGGCCTCACAGAAACCACTCACACAAGGAGAAGACCCGATCACTGCCTACAGGACCTCACAGAAACCACTCACACAAGGAGCAGACCCCGATCACTGCCTACAGGACCTCACAGAACCCACTCACACAAGGAGAAGACCCCGATCACTGCCCTACAGGACCTCACAGAACCCACTCACACAAGGAGAAGACCCCGATCACTGCCTTCAGGGCCTCACAGAAACCACTCACACAAGGAGAAGACCCGATCACTGCCTACAGGACCTCACAGAAACCACTCACACAAGGAGCAGACCCCGATCACTGCCTACAGGAATTCACAGAAACCACTCACACAAGGAGAAGACCCGATCACTGCCTACAGGACCTCACAGAAACCACTCACACAAGGAGCAGACCCCGATCACTGCCTACAGGACCTCACAGAAACCACTCACACAAGGAGAAAACCCCAATCACTGCCTACAGGACCTCACAGAAACCACTCACACAAGGAGAAGACCCGATCACTGCCTACAGGACCTCACAGAAACCACTCACACAAGGAGAAGACCCGATCACTGCCTACAGGACCTCACAGAACCCACTCACACAAGGAGCAGACCCGATCACTGCCTACAGGACCTCACAGAAACCACTCACACAAGGAGCAGACCCGATCACTGCCTACAGGACCTCACAGAACCCACTCACACAAGGAGCAGACCCGATCACTGCCTACAGGACCTCACAGAACCCACTCACACAAGGAGCAGACCCCGATCACTGCCTACAGGACCTCACAGAAACCACTCACACAAGGAGTAGACCCGATCACTGCCTACAGGACCTCACAGAAACCACTCACACAAGGAGAAGACCCGATCACTGCCTACAGGACCTCACAGAAACCACTCACACAAGGAACAGACCCCGATCACTGCCTACAGGACCTCACAGAAACCACACACACAAGGAGAAGACCCGATCACTGCCTACAGGACCTCACAGAAACCACTCACACAAGGAACAGACCCGATCACTGCCTACAGGACCTCACAGAAACCACTCACACAAGGAGTAGACCCAATCACTGCCTACAGGACGTCACAGAAACCACTCACACAAGGAGAAGACCCGATCACTGCCTACAGGACCTCACAGAACCCACTCACACAAGGAACAGACCCGATCACTGCCTACAGGACCTCACAGAAACCACTCACACAAGGAGTAGACCCGATCACTGCCTACAGGACCTCACAGAAACCACTCACACAAGGAGAAGACCCGATCACTGCCTACAGGACCTCACAGAAACCACTCACACAAGGAGTAGACCCGATCACTGCCTACAGGACCTCACAGAAACCACTCACACAAGGAGAAGACCCGATCACTGCCTAGTGGACCTCACAGAAACCACTCACACAAGGAGCAGACCCCGATCACTGCCTACAGGACCTCACAGAAACCACTCACACAAGGAGAAGACCCGATCACTGCCTACAGGACCTCACAGAAACCACTCACACAAGGAGCAGACCCCGATCACTGCCTACTAGGGCTGTCACTTTTGAGAAAAATCCAATTCGATCGGATATCAAATATCAAGCAATGTATTCGAATATATTCGAATATCTACGGGGGGGACTATCCACCCCCACCCACCCCACCCACCACCAAAAAAAACCAAAAAAAACACCGTAACGGAGATCACACATTTATTAACAGTCTGACAGTCATAAATAGGACTCACTGTCTGAATTTTTTTTTTTGACTTGATGTTTTAAACAGCAGGTTATCAACTTAATCTATATGAAGTGCCACTATGTATGCATAGCCAATCACAAAATTAGGCTACATGGGAAAAAACTGAAGCGGAACAGCACGGCACAAACAATAACGTGACAACTTAAACAGCAGCAGGAGTAAGGCCTATATAGCCTAGCCTAATTCATTTCTTAATATTGTTTGCTAGAAACACCAATTTATCAACTTGATCTGGATCAAGTGCGGCTCTTTTTATTGACGATGTTCCCCGCGGTGGAGAACACGCGCTCGGAGCGCGCACACGTGCCTGGCACACACAGGTATTTGCGCGTCTTTACATAGACCCTTATAATCGGATTGACGGCTCAATCGGACTAAAAAACCTTCATGTAAACAGTGTTGTTTTTGGCAGCCCTTTTAGTTTTAGTCTTAGTCTTTTGGACGAAAATGCTTTTTAGTTTTAGTCACATTTTAGTCACTTAAAAACTTCATAGTTTTAGTCAAGTTTTAGTCGACAATAGTTTTAGTCAAGTTTTAGTCGATGAAAACAAAAAAAGGTTTTAGTCAAGTTTTAGTTGCCGAAAACGCAAAAAGGTTTTAAACAAGTTTTAGTCAATTTTAGTTAAGAAAAAAAAAGAAGTTTTTAAAAAATAGAGAAAATAAAATGCGGCTGTGTCAAAATTGGTATCAAGATCAAAAATAGAAAGAAATAAAGGTGCCACTTTGCAATCTGTTAAAAAAAGAAAAGAATAGAAATCAATTTGGCAAGAAAGGTCTATTTATCCCTGCATTAGTGGCTGCAATGAGCCTGTTTTGAATTGCACAATTTCTCAAAAGTCATGCTCAATGTTCAGCTGAGATCTGCACTTTGTTTTCAGTGAAACTGAATAAGCTGAAAAGCCCATCTCACAGAGATATGATGTGGCAAAGGGAAGAAGAATACACACAGCTCTCTGCCTTTAGCCTACTTAAAAACTTGATATATATTTTTTTAAATAGATAAAATAGACATAACATACTGTGTTTGATATGGGATTAAAATGATGGGTAGTGTATGGGCAGTGTATAAGATATAAACTAATGATAATTACTTTAATATTCCTTTGTTCCGATCAGAGCATGTGAGTGGAGAGCGCATTTCTGAATATCCCTCCGCTCGCTCATTCAGCTCAGGGTCGCGCTCGACCCAGAATGGCCTGCTGGTTCGAGAATATGTGGAATAAGAGCTGCCTCCGACTAAAGTTTGTATTCTAGTTGACTAGTAGTTGTTCATTTAAGACAATAGTGGACAAATCGCCCTTTTATATTAATTTAATTACTTAAATAGGCTCTAGCCTACGGGATTGAGCGTTATAGCCGCAGTTAAGCGCACGACCGCACGCTAAAGCTTGCCACAAAGAACCGGCAAAAGTAATGATTATGAATGTGTAAAAAAATAGCAAGGAGACATTTAATTGTTTATTAATAAACTGGTGGTTTCGGGTTTCGCTGCAAAGATGAATTTGACGATGCGGACTCACCATGAACGAATAAAGATAAAAAGGCGTAAGACGGAAAATTTCCTCCCGTTTGGAGGAGACCCGTCCCGCCAGTGGGGCGCGCGCCACACCTTGAGAACCGCTGGATTATACTGAAACTGAAAGTATGTCCATAAATCATCTCGTCGTTTCCGAACACCAAGCCCGTTTATTGGTCCTTCGAAGATGTGTGGTGAGTGACAGCCGCAGCCGCAGTGTGTTGTGTGGAATCTGGTGCGCGCGGCATGCGTACCCAAAACAATGATAGGAAGCGGCAGCATTGCTGATACTTTTTTAGCTCAAAACAGACAGATTCCACACAAAATAGGCAGAAATGACATGCATTGCGAACGTCAGACTTATAATCATTTTCGTTCCGTCTCGTCTTGTCAACGAAAACGTCTCGTCATGTTTTAGTCACCTTAGAGCCATTTTTAGCTAGTCATCGTCGCGTTATCGTCATAAAAAAAAGTGCGTCAACGTAATCATTTCGTTATCGTCATCGTTGACGAAAACAACATTGCATGTAAACAGCTTAATCGATCCGATGGTTTACTCCTTTTGTAATCCGATCGAGAGAACATGTAAACACTTGATCGGTTTGAAAACCGAAACTAAAAGGACTGCACATGTGCAATGACGTATGACGCGCGGAGCGAGCTGTTCTTCCTGTTGAATAAAGTGTCATACAAATGAGTGTTCCGTTATTAAAAAAATCTCATTTCACTCAGCGTCTGTGAAGTGAAGCAGGACAACGTCCCACCAGTGCTTGTTTCAGATTCTCATCCACAGACGACTGGTTTTGGGCGCGGGGTTTTACTGCGTGATCAATATAAGCAGCGGCAAAACGGTTCATGCTCATCGTCTCCAAATCATGACCAGAGACGGATAAATATTAAGTCTGCTGTTTAAAACAAATAAAGAACCAATAGAGGAGAATAGTTATGCGCGAACAGCGGCATATTCGTGCAGTGTGCGCATGTCAAAAAATCAATTCCGATTTAAATCTTGTGACATATAACGCGGCGCGCACATTACTTTATGTATCGTTCATGTAAACACCGTGTCCGGATTCATCAATCGGATTGTCCATTTCCAGACACTACTTTTTAGATGAGTTGGGGTAGAAATTGTCCGCTCAGGCTGGCCGTTCTGCGCGTTATCTTCCATTTTCGAAACAGGGTGGCTATTGGCTATTATTCGCTCGATTTGGTCATGAGCTTACGCTACAATACGTTTAGAGTGCCCGCTACTGGATGAGATGGCAAACAATAAAATAAAAAACAAACGGTCTAATCATAGACTGTAAAAAATGCGCTAAACATGGCACTTTAAAAACCGGTTAGTTTATTTATAGTTCGATTACGGATATTTCATGTCATGTTCGAATGCATATTCGAATATCGAATAAAAAGTGACAGCCCTACTGCCTACAGGACCTCACAGAAACCACTCACACAAGGAGAAGACCCCGATCACTGCCTACAGGACCTCACAGAAACCACTCACACAAGGAGAAGACCCCGATCACTGCCTACAGGACCTCACAGAAACCACTCACACAAGGAGAAGACCCCGATCACTGCCTACAGGACCTCACAGAAACCACTCACACAAGGAGAAGACCCCGATCACTGCCTACAGGACCTCACAGAAACCACTCACACAAGGAGAAGACCCCGATCACTGCCTACAGGACCTCACAGAAACCACTCACACAAGGAGAAGACCCCGATCACTGCCTACAGGACCTCACAGAAACCACTCACACAAGGAGAAGACCCCGATCACTGCCTACAGGACCTCACAGAAACCACTCACACAAGGAGAAGACCCCGATCACTGCCTACAGGACCTCACAGAAACCACTCACACAAGGAGAAGACCCCGATCACTGCCTACAGGACCTCACAGAAACCACTCACATACGCAGACTCAAGGAAAACCAGAGAGACTGGAGCGTTCTGGATGTGAGTTTTCAACAGCGCTTTACAAAAGAACGGTTGCGTAAACACTAGTTTCTGGAGAAGTAGAGAAAGTGAAGAAATGCAACAGGAAAGAGAGAAGCGTCTGTAATCTTTCACCTTCGTTCCTGCGGATGAACTGAAACGAGGACTCGCATTACTGAAATACTTCCTTATTCACAGAAACCTGCTCAGCAAAAGATCCGCAACCAAAAATAACAAAACAAGCAGCTGCCAATCATAGCCACCACACTGATGAGCATTATGATGACTCTCTCGTCAAGGCTCGAGTCGAAGTTCTTCACACAAACATTTGTTTTAAATGTGTTAAATAGATTTTTTTTTATTCCAGCTGAAAGCACATTAAATGAGCAAACGCATGAGTGTGTGTGTGTGGAGTCATATGGTGTGTTCAGGGAAGCACATGTGTGTGTGGATCCAGGGCATGTCACAACATGTCAGACTGGGTCTGTCAGTTCACCGTGTCACATGACCTCCGATCGCCGTGTCACATGACCTCCGGCCCAGTCAGAGCCCAGGGACCTTTGTCTGCAAACAATGACTGACAAGAGAAATGCCAGCAATGCTATCGTTTACAAAAACTCCTGAATATCTTCATGACACACTGAAATGACCTCTTCTATATCTTAAAGAATCACAAAAATACAATAAATCTCATTAGTTGATGCATTAATGATCAATACATCTGTTACCGCACATATTTATCGTTGTTGACGTTGATATGAGTGCAACTGTTGATTGTGTTCATGTCAGCTCAGGTCCATTATTAAATAACATGAACAGATTTATCTTTTGATGTTTAATAATGTAGCCTATTAATAAATGTTGAAATGAACATTAATGCTTCTTTTTCATTGTTAGTTCATGTTAATGTAGTTAACTAATGTAAACCTGATTGAAAAGTGTTGCAAAGTCCAACAATCTGAGACGAGTGAAAATGACTCAATTTCTACCAATATTATCAACAACTGAAGATTTGAAGTCAAACCAAAAAATGTAACATTCAGAATATTTTTTTTAAAGTTTCCCAAATAATGTCATTCATCAAAGGAAACCAAAAATAAACGTTCACATGGTCAGTGCATTAGTGAACTATAAACCGAGGACTATATTAAATGTTAATAAATACATGATGAAATATGTAATATTTATCATAAAATATTTTGGGAACACTTCACAATAAGGTAGTATTAATGCTGGTTAATACATTAAATAACACAAACTAATGATGAACAATACATTTGTTATTGCTCATCTTTGTTGACATTAGATAATATTCATATATATCTCAGGTCCATTCAATAATATTAACAACTATTGATTTTAATTATGTATAAGTAAATACTGACATTAAGTAAGATTAATAAATGCTTTAGAAGTATTTTTTTCATTGTCAGTTCATGTTATCGAATGCTAACAAACGGAACCTTGTTGTGAAGTGCGACCAATATTTTATTTTTTATTTTATGGTACAATATTTCCATAAATCTGTTGCTTCGGCACTCCACCGCCTCCACAAACACCTGACGACCCAGAGAAGAACAGCTGGAAGTTATTCCGCGGGAGTGTGTGTGTGTGTGTGTGTGTGTGTGTGTGTGTGTGTGTGTGAGAGAGCAGATTGTCCATCTGAACGCCAGAGAGGAGCCGCACCCTCTGAAACAGAAACACACTGAACTCGCTCCACTTTCGTGCTTCACCACCGAGGAAAGACTTCAGCTTCTCTCCGATTCACAAATTAATTCTATAATCATTTCCAAGCCTGCAGCTGTGGACCTGTTCAATAAGCATCGAGCAGAACAAAACTCCCAGGCTTCACAGCGGGAAGGTTAAAGCACTCATAGGAAGCGAGAGGAAGGCAGTGTGTGTGTGTGTGTGTGTGTGTGTGTGTGTTTGGACAGGCCTTCGTCTGAGAGCGCGTTACTGCAGTGGACAAGCCCGGACGGATCGGCAGCAGGAATGAGAACAATGACTGGAATCCCAGGGTTTTCCCAGATCTGAGCCTGCGGGCACGAGCGAAGTCTCGCGAGACTCAGAGTCTCAGACACACACACACACACAGACACAGACACAGACACAGACACAGACACAGACAGACACACACACACACACACACACACACAGACACACACACACACGCGCGCACTCACCTCAGCGATTAATTATTCAAACACGGTTTGCCTTCATGTCTGGGTGAAACCAAAACTGAAGTACAACAATTATAAACAGGTTTAGATTACAGATGCAAGAGGAAATGTGTCGTGTGACAGAGATGCAACTTCTGTCATAAGACTAAAAACTGTTTAATTTAGCAACCAGGCAATATTCATGTCGAGAAGCAAAAATGTATTGGCCCTGATTTATGCTTCAGATCTTTAAAATTGGTAACACGTCATTGTACAGTGTCCTTGTTACACATGCGTACTGTAGTAAAAACAGTAAATTATCCAAAATTGCATGCAAATAAGCCTAAACCAAACCCTAACTGTATAGCACATGTAGTTCAGTTAATATCACTCAGTACTTAAAGGAATAGTTCACTTCAAAATGAAAACCATCATTTACTCAAGCCTGTACGAGTTAGTTTCTTCTGCTGAACACAAAAGAAGATATTCTGAAGAATGTTTGAGACCAAACCGTTGTTGGACCCCATTGACTTACATGGAAAAAAATGATACTTCATTTTGAAGTGAACTATTCCTTTAAATATATAATTACACTGTAACAAGGACACATTAAAATAAAGGGTTACACTTTATTTTAAGGTGTCAGTGTTACAGTGTAATTATATATTTAAGTACCGAGTAATATTAATCAACTACATGTATTTACAATAGGGTTAGGGTAGGAATTAGGGTTTGGTTGACGGTTATTTGCATGTAATTATGCAGAATTTACAGTTATTACTTTAGTAAGTACACGTAACAAGGACACTGTAAAATAAAGTGTTGCCAAAATAAAAACGGTTAGAGTATCTCAATGTGGAATAGAGGAGGACAGGAGTCGGTCTGACCAATGCAACGCACTGGAGATGCTGAACTAAACCCTGCAAATCAGCGCTGGTGACGACAGCGCTGCGGGAAAGAGACAAGCACACAGAAACAACACCCACACACACTCTCAAGCTGTGCTGCAACGCTTCCTGCAACACACACACACACACACACACACTCAACAACACGACAACGAGAGCTCCACAGATCCACAGGAACTGGAAATATGTGCCTGTTTGTGCTCGTTTTACAGGCTTGGTCACTGTCATTCAGTAGCAGCACACACACACACACACACACACGCGCACGCTCACTCAACAACACTGCAGCCCTTTAAACAGAGAAGCACATCTCAGATCACATGACTCTGCCACCAGAAGACCCGTGACGGCGCAAACGGACCACACACCAGCTGACGAGTTGCTCAAAGCCTTCGCCATCACAGGCGTAGAGCTCGTGTGAGGCCGTGGGGAAGTGAAACTCGCACCGCTGAGATGACGAAGAGAACTTCCTCTGCTTTAAACATGTCAACATCACATCAGAGTTTAAAGCAAACTCAAGACTATCAGTGCTCACACACACACAAACATCATGATGTGTAATTCACTCGCCCTCATGTCACTTGCTCTTGTTTTTGACAGATGGAAGTCAATGGGGTCCAAAAATGTTTGGATCCGAAAACGTTTTTTAGAAGGAGATGAGGGCGAGCGAATGATGCGGAGGATGAACTCTCTCTCGTGGAGTGTGTCATGGAAGCTGGCCTAAACTGGCCGATGAAATGTCTAGGTGACACTTTACAATAAGGTTCATTAGTTAGCATGAACTAAGAATGAACGTCAGCATTGATTTCAATATGAACTAATACGTTATTAAAATCAAAGGTTGTAATTGTTAACATTATGAATGCACTGTGAACTAAGATGAACAGCTGTATTTCTTATTAGCTAACATTAACAAAGATTAATACGCTAATAGTGCTCAATACATGAACTATTGAACCTTACTGTAAAGTGTTACCAATGTTTCTAAAATTTCAAATCCAGCAAGGCAACTGGTGACTCCACTACCTTCAGTTCCCGGGGTTTAAGTGAGAGATGCAGTAAACCGTACATTAGCCCGTGAGGGACTCAGGAATGAAGCGCAGCGATTCTTCACACATGTATAATTATGTGCAGGCCAACGCCTGATGCTACACATGCTATTTCTAAACCTTGACCAAACATTCCCGACATGTGTTTTACAAGAGGAGTGTGTCTTTGAGGCCCGCGGGCGGAGGAACGAGATCCTCGAGTCACATGACCCTCGAGTCACATGACCCCGCACTGTGACTCCATCTGAAACCTTCATTCCCAGATCCATCCGAACACCGTACGCCTTTACAGGATCATCAAAGTGCATTAAAGAGATCGGACCTGTCAATCAATTTATGCATAATTAGCAGTTGCTCAAGGTTAAGAGGTTTGCATTCATTAATTCCCGCCACGAACCGACTGCGAGTTCTCGAACAAAAGGAGGGCAAACAAAACACTGTGCATGATGATGTTTTTTAAAAATGCATGTATTAAAAGTCTCTTTAAAACAATCAGACAGCTGTTAAAATGCTAGTCTGAAATTAAACGTACAATCAGATTAGAATTTCAATGGTACATCACATTTGTTAAAAACAAAACAGATCTGATTCAAAACTGGTCTAGAGACAGTGGTTTGTGGCTTCGAGTCTGAGGGCTTCGGTACCTGTGTTTGTGTTTGAGGAGAAAAAGCCAAGAAGATTTTTACTCAAAGGCCGAAACAAAACAGCGTTCGTCGACGGACGCGTCGTCCAGCCGCAGAAACCATAGCAAGCGTAAGTGTGTGTAAGTACTGGGTGGATTTCCTCGAACCGAGACTCCTCGCAGGTTGGCACTAAACTCAGCTTTTTGGAAGGCACTCGACGCGACGATGACGTAAAGATCCTCACGTCAAAACAGTAAATAAAGTCCTCGTGCAGCGCTCAAGGAGGAGGGAAGTGGTTTCAATACTTTATAAGATTCACAACAAGGGTTTCCAAACAAGAGTCGCTGCAAACTTCTGCCGTGCGTCTCAGAGTTCCACGTTTTTGGGGTTTAAGTTCCAGTTGAGAGTGCAAGACACTTGTGTTGACATCAATGACATCTTCGCAGAATTCCTGAAGAGTGATCCACTATTCCAAGGCTCTCCTCTTCCTCATCTTCATCCTCGTGAGGAGACGCAGCTCAACAGTACAGAAATCCTGCAACACCTCCAACATAAAATGAAATAAAAACAATTACTCGCACTCGTCTGTGTTGCGAAAGACAATCCCACACAGACAGGCACATGAAACACACACCCCTCAAGTGCCCAATGTGTTGGTTTGTCTATATTCATATTCATATACATATAATCCCAGAACATTCAAGTATTCTGTCATGTAAACACTGGTTTTAATATTCTTTTGTCGCGTGTGCAAGACATGGTAGGACACTTATAGGAACACTGATGACCGCTGGAGGGACAGTTCACACAAAACCGGCCGCGTTTATTAAACACCATACGTCTGACTTCATAAACGGGAGAACGGCGGTCCGAGATCAGTCAGAGTGTGAGCGAATCATGACAAAATCTTCCTTTTTGCCTGAATTGTCTCCTTAACTATATGGAAGTCCATTTCCACCACATAAGAAGAAGAAAAAAATCATACTTTGGTAAATCATGATTATGACATATACCAAGTCAAAATTAGGAGATAAAAAGTCGCATTTGAGATCGAAAGCAAAAATTATAAGATAAAATGTTGAAATTGACATACTTAATCGAAATTATGACGTACCAAGTCTTTATTTTGACTTCTCATACATGAGTCATGTAATTGAAAGTCAAAATTGACATAATAAGCCATAATTATGAGACACTAAGTAATAATGTTGACACAAATCGCCGCACTTGGCATATTAAGACTAAAAATAGAAATTATGAGATTCAATTCTGACATTGTGTCTTTTTATGTCAATGAATTCCTACTTTTAATGCCACAATTTTGAGTTTTACGACTTTAAAAGTCCGAGTTTCGACTGTTATCTCACACGTATGACAGTGTTGTGTGTGGCTTCCACACTGAATGTTAGTGACGTTTGTCCTCGAGCTTCGAACTTCGCGCGCTCGCTGGTTCGTCGGTTGGTTCTGGCCGTTATTGACGCGAGGCTCACTCACTCACCATGGCAACAGACGAGAACAAGCACCGAGTAATGGCGCCCGTGTTTAGAGGATCACACAGGAGCAGCACTGATCGCCTCCGCCGGGCGTCGACGCGTAGTTCATCTGCCGCACGATCTCCGCGAACAGCTCGTCCACAGAACCCTTGTTTTTAGCCGAGGTCTCCATGAACGGGCAGTTCCACTCGTCCGCCAGGGCTTTGCCTTCCCCGGAGGAGACCTCCCGCTCGCCCTCCAGGTCCACCTTATTCCCCACCAGGATCATCGGAACCCGCTCGTAGCGCTTGACCCGGATGATCTGGTCCCGCATGGGCTTGATGTCCTGGAAGCTCTGCTGGTTCACCAGACTGTAAACGAGGATGAAGCCCTGGCCGTTCTTGATGTACAGGTCTCGCATTGAGGCGAACTGCTCGGTACCGGCGGTGTCCAGGATCTCCAGAACCGACGGCGACGAGTCCACCTCGATTTCCTTGCGGTAAAAGTCCTCTATCGTCGGGTCGTACTTCTCGATGAAGGATCCGGTGACGAACTGCACGGTTAGCGCGGATTTTCCCACGCCACCGGAGCCCAACACGACCACTTTGTATTCTCTCATGGCTCCTTCAGCACGGGCACGGGCACGGTCTCTCGGTCGCGCGTGCGTGCGCGCTCTCTCTCTCTGGTCTGAAACGCGCCGCGTGCACCCGCTTTGGGCTCAATCCGCATGAATCAGGTCCAAACTCCGGGTTCGGGCTCGCGGCCGCGTGTGCTCCTGCTCGAAGCGTGTTCCGCGGTGAGAATGAGCTCGATTCCGCATCAGAAGCGCATCGTGCTGGAGCTTGTTCCGTGTCTCCGCGAGAGATCAATGCGCCTCTCCCTCTCTCTCTCTCTCTCCTTCTCTCTCTCCACAGCTCACCTCTCACATACACACACACACACGCGCCGCGCGCACTCTTCCTGCCCTCCGTGCGCAGCGCGTCACGAGCTGACGTCACCAGCAGAGCGTTTCTTAAAGGCACAGTCACATAAACAATGACTGTTGTTGATGTCTAGTCACGGTACTTATTTACACAGTATGGAATTTCCATTTCTGACACATAAGGAAAAAAAATCATGCTTTACGTAATTTGAAATGATGACATAGTAAATTATATGAGATGAATGTAAAAAATCAAGTCCATTATGTCCATATAATCGAAATTATGACTTGAAAAGTCATATAAAGTCCGAATTATGACATACATGCTTAATTATGAGGTTTAAAAGTCGAAACTATTAAATAAAAAGTTATAATATGACATAGATAGAAATAATGACATAATTATAATTATGACATGGCAAGTCGAAATTTGGACATACTCACTAAATCATTTGATATGAAAGTGACAAACACTCCATGTCCATATAATCGAAATTATGACTTGAAGTCATAATTATGACATAAAAAGTCTGAATTGTGACATATATAGTTAATTATGAGGTTATACAGTCAAAATTGTTCAATAAAAAGTTGTTATTATGACATAGAAAGAAATAATGTAATTATGTAATTACTAAATTACAATTATGACATGGCAAGTGAAAATTATGACATACTAAGTCATAATTGTGATGAAATGTCAAAATTCAGACAAAAAGCTATAATTTAGATACAGAAATGAGATGAAAAGTTGAAATTATGACATTAAACGTCAAAATGATGAATTTAAAAGTCAAAATTATGTCATAATTATAATTTACCAAAACATGATTTTTTTCCTCATGTGTCAGAACAATAGTGGTGTTTGGTCTATACAAATGGTGTCAAAGCAGTTTCACATTGATTAACAGGACAATAACAGTGTGAATGTTGCAATCAATTATAGGCCTAATGAACGTCTCTCTCCAGTGACGATGACGGAAGATAAGAAGATGCAAAACTGTGAGAAATAACTCAGTTAAGTTATGGTATGAGATCTGATCGTCATGTGGACTCTATGAAACCATTTTTTCATCATAAATCACAATTCATTTCCATTTTTTTTCTTAAAAATTTAAAGTGAAAGGAATTAATTTACTCAAAGTAAACTGAGGGAACTTTGATTTTAGTGTGAACTGTGCCTTTAAAGGTGTGTGTGTGTGTGTGTGTGTGTGCGCACGCCTTGCTGTTGAACGAGTGTCGCAACCGCACGAGTCACGGCCAGAAACTGTGTGATTTATCATAAACTCGTGTTATATCACTGTTTCGAAAGAGTTCAGCTAGAATACGTTTGGATGTGTTTGAGATATTATAGAGTTATGCTGCACTCGTATAAACATGTTGGCCTGAGATATTTGTGTTCATATCCTGAAGGAAATCTGTCTTTATAATGCGGTTCGTGAGTGTAATTCACCAGGGCTCACTCAGGAATTTCCTGGTAAAGAAAGATCTGTGATTAACGTTCCTTGAAAAAGACTTGCTTTGATCACAACATCCCAGATAACAGGGAACGATCTGGCAAAGTTAGGAACAAACTCTCTTCCAGGAACGTTCATAGAAAGTTATCTGGTCTTTAATAATGTTCTCAAAACGTTAGAGCAAAAACATTATTCATACATCGTTCATGGAGCGTTTCTGAATCATTTCAGTTGGACGTTCCTCTAATGTTTTTAAATGTTACTTTGTTCCAGAACGTTCAGAGAAACATTCAAAAGTAACATTCCATGATGTTTGAAGAATGATAGAATGTAACATTCGCTTAATGTTCACATAACCAAGAGAAACATTTTTAAAATGATAATTTATTTATGTCACAGAATGAAAGTCTCTTTAAATAATGTTCAGTTTAGCTGTTTCTTTAACTCTTGACTGTGAAAAAAACATACATTTTTAAGTCATTTCAACTTAAATTACATTAAACTGATTATAAGGAAATGAGTTGAATCTTGTATAACTTATAAAACAAATTTGACAATTGCCTAACTTATTTTGAAGAGTTAAAGCAATGCAAAAACATATGTTGTCATAACTTATTGATCATGCAGTTTTTTACAGTGAAGCAAAGACAAAAGGAAGGAAGAAAATTGTTTAAACATGAAGTTTCGAGAGTCCGAGGCCAGACACATCAGCTGATGTTCCCTTAGGGTGGCGTTCGGGTGATCTCACACACACACACACACACACACACACCTGATGTGATCAACACTATAAATAGCTCCAGACTGACTCATTTCCTGAGTGTGAGCAAAGGTGAACAGTTTCTCAGGTGTGTTACACACCTTTATCATGCGGGAATGATGCGGCACGACCGGCCCGACGCGTGACCGAACCCGTTCCTTATCCGTCCTCACCGAGAGCAACAGAGGAAGATGAACAAAACAATCAGCAGAACATACAGTCAAAGCAAACATTACTCAGACACCATTGATATGTTTCACTAGTGTGATCAGGACACTGGTAAACGTGATTTCACCAAGTACCACATGTTCCTGGATCAACTTTCCAATCAACCAATCAGATTTGAGGGACAAGTTTACAGTTTATGTCAAGTTTAGGCTTAGAACCAGGGTGAAGTACTTAAACATCAGTGTCATTCACCTTTCATTACCCTCTGATTTTAGGGAAAAGTTATGGGTAGGGTTAGGTTTAGGGGTAGGGATTGGGTAAGGATTACATTTTGGGACAGGAATGTTGATCCAGGACCATGTCTTACTTGGCAAAATCACGGTGACCTCAGGACACTATAGCTCATGTGCAGGGCCGTCCATAAGGGGGAATAAAGGGGAACGTTTTCTGGGGCCCAGCCGCTAGGGGGGGCCCATGCAGTCCAGCAATAATTATGTTAATCCTAAATATAAGCAAAGGTTACCATATTTTATTTTTAACCAAAATAGCACCATTTATTGTTGAAAGTGAGAAAAAAATCCATTTTATTGAATGTTGCTTGAGTAAAATGTAGCCTGTGTCATAATGAAGGCGTGAATAAATAATGCGAATGATGCGTCTATTCGCGTCTTTGCATTGACTTTGTATGTAATCTACTCGCGCAAATAATTAAATACGCGTTCGGTGTGAACACACCATTAGATGTTGGACAGGTCGCGGGAATGGGGTTGTTTCATGACAATTTTCTTATTTTTTTCATTGGTTGTTGCGTTAAATCGTACCCAGATACAATAGTGCTATTTTCTGATTGGCTTTTGTGTAGCTCGACTAACAACACCACAGGGGAGACGCGCTTGATTCCTGCCGGGTGAGAGCCAAAGTGAGAGCGTCGGGGCCAGAGACATTTTGGGCACTTGCGGCAAATTCTATTATAAATCGTTTTTCCGCGTGAGAAATACAATATGTGGCGGGAGTGCATGACAAAATACCGAAATGAGTGACTGTCATGCTCAATGCGTGACACTTGAGAGCCCTGTGTGTGTGTGTGTGTGTGTGTGTGTGTGTGTGTGTGTGTGTGTGTGTGTGTGTGTGTGTAACTATAGACCCCATCACTGAGTAAGTCTCTCTCAGTTAAATGTATGTGTTAATGTTGGAGAGAGAGCACATGCATGATATGAGTAGCCTATTGCAGATTTGGGGAGGGCCCATTCACTGGACCTTTTCAGGGGCCCAGTCATTTCTGTGGGCGGGCCTGCTCATGTGTGTGAGTGAGGAGAGCAACATAAAGTAAACTGACATATTACACCCAATAACTCTTCACACAGACACTACCAGTGACATTTACACACATTTGGGGCCAAAGATTACTCAGACACTTTGAGCTGATCATGTTCTGCTGAAGTGTGTTTTCTGTAATTGCTAATGCTCTTTTACACACACACTGAACAACATGAAGCATTGCTTGGTCACTGGTTGAGCTAAACTGGTATTATCTAATTGTGTAGTTAAATTTACCAGCTGACAGATATTCAACATAATTCATGTGTGAGAGTCTAACAGAAGGACGGACAAAACCAGTCAAATATCCACTGATCTGAGAACTGAGTTCTGCTCATGTTTATAAACTATAGCGAATAAACGCTGATGATGTGAGAAATGTTGAAGTGTCTGAATACATGTTGGTTTGACTGTATTGAAAGGGATCGTTTACACAAGATCATTCTGTCGTCATTCACTCTCCTATATGAGTTTCTCCTGCCGAACACAAAGAAGATATTTTGAGAAATGTGTCAGTGTTTGTCCAGATCTAGATTACATCTCTGTGTTGTGCGCCGCTGAATACAGAATCTCCTACAGGTTTGGAGAGTTTCACATTAGTAAATGATGACAGAGTTCATACAGATACAGTCGTCTGTGTTTGGACAAACAGAAACACACTTTAGCACACGTTTCACTGGGCGTCACATGACCAGAGATCGGATCGGGCGTTTGAAATCAATCTGATGTCCAGACTGTGTTAATGATCCTCCTAAACTCGACTGGCCTGCAGTCAGAACATCCACATCACTGCATCAACACTGAACCTGCAAGCCTGAGAGACTCACAGGATCACACAGAACCGGTCTGGTCTGGTCTGGTCTGGTGTGGTGTGGTGTGGTGTGGTCTGGTCTGGTTTGGTCAGGTGTGGTGTGGTGTGGTGTGGTGTGGTCTGGTCTGGTCTGGTCAGGTGTGGTGTGGTGTGGTGGGGTCTGGTCTGGTCAGGTGTGGTGTGGTGTGGTCTGGTCTGGTCAGGTGTGGTGTGGTGTGGTGTGGTCTGGTCTGGTTTGGTCAGGTGTGGTGTGGTCTGGTCTGGTTTGGTCAGGTGTGGTGTGGTCTGGTCAGGTGTGGTGTGGTGTGGTGTGGTGTGGTCTGGTCTGGTTTGGTCAGGTGTGGTGTGGTGTGGTCTGGTCAGGTGTGGTGTGGTGTGGTGTGGTGGGGTCTGGTCTGGTTTGGTCAGGTGTGGTGTGGTCTGGTCAGGTGTGGTGTGGTCTGGTCAGGTGTGGTCTGGTCTGGTCAGGTGTGGTGTGGTCTGGTCTGGTCAGGTCTGGTGTGGTCTGGTCTGGTCAGGTGTGGTGTGGTCTGGTGTGGTGGGGTCTGGTCTGGTCAGGTCTGGTGTGGTCTGGTCTGGTCTGGTCTGGTCAAGTCAAGTCAAGTCACCTTTATTTATATAGCGCTTTTTACAATACAGATTGTATCAAAGCGCTTCACAGTGATAACATAAAAACAATATAACAAAAACAATATAACAATATAACAAAGTTTGTTTCTAAAAGAAATTGCGTCAACGTCCACCTTAAGTAAGGCAGATCAATAATATTATTGAATATTAAATGTTAAATGTCCCCAACTAAGCAAGCCAAAAGCCAAGGCAACAGTGGCAAGGAACCAAAACTAGATTATCTAGATTACATCTCTGTGTTGTGCGCCGCTGAATACAGAATCTCCTACAGGTTTGGAGAGTTTCACATTAGTAAATGATGACAGAGTTCATACAGATACAGTCGTCTGTGTTTGGACAAACAGAAACACACTTTAGCACACGTTTCACTGGGCGTCACATGACCAGAGATCGGATCGGGCGTTTGAAATCAATCTGATGTCCAGACTGTGTTAATGATCCTCCTAAACTCGACTGGCCTGCGGTCAGAACATCCACATCACTGCATCAACACTGAACCTGCAAGCCTGAGAGACTCACAGGATCACACAGAACCGGTCTGGTCTGGTCTGGTCTGGTGTGGTGTGGTGTGGTGTGGTCTGGTCTGGTTTGGTCAGGTGTGGTGTGGTCTGGTCAGGTGTGGTGTGGTGTGGTGTGGTGGGGTCTGGTCTGGTCAGGTGTGGTGTGGTGTGGTCTGGTCTGGTCAGGTGTGGTGTGGTGTGGTGTGGTCTGGTCTGGTTTGGTCAGGTGTGGTGTGGTCTGGTCTGGTTTGGTCAGGTGTGGTGTGGTCTGGTCAGGTGTGGTGTGGTGTGGTGTGGTGTGGTCTGGTCTGGTTTGGTCAGGTGTGGTGTGGTCTGGTCAGGTGTGGTGTGGTGTGGTGTGGTGGGGTCTGGTCTGGTTTGGTCAGGTGTGGTGTGGTCTGGTCAGGTGTGGTGTGGTCTGGTCTGGTCAGGTCTGGTGTGGTCTGGTCTGGTCAGGTGTGGTGTGGTCTGGTGTGGTGGGGTCTGGTCTGGTCAGGTCTGGTGTGGTCTGGTCTGGTCTGGTCTGGTCAAGTCAAGTCAAGTCACCTTTATTTATATAGCGCTTTTTACAATACAGATTGTATCAAAGCGCTTCACAGTGATAACATAAAAACAATATAACAAAAACAATATAACAATATAACAAAGTTTGTTTCTAAAAGAAATTGCGTCAACGTCCACCTTAAGTAAGGCAGATCAATAATATTATTGAATATTAAATGTTAAATGTCCCCAACTAAGCAAGCCAAAAGCCAAGGCAACAGTGGCAAGGAACCAAAACTCCATCAGGTGACAGAATGGAGAAAAAAACCTTGGGAGAAACCAGACTCAGTCGGGGGGCCAGTTCTCCTCTGGCCAACGAAGGAACAGTGCATGATTCGGGCAGCATTACAAGTCAGATTGGATCGGAACATTTAGAGTATTTTTTGGAAGTCCAAGTATGCACGCCGGTCTTAAGACGAGTTGTTGAGGATCAGTGCCGTCCACCATAGAGAGTCCATATCGCCCGTGTTAAGTCGTCACTTCATAGGCTTTGTGATTGGAGCATCTGAAGTCTCCGTGAGAGGCTGGATACAAACTGGAGCTGACGAACGCCATTTTCTCGGGACTCGCGTCCCGAGATAACAGCAGAAAAGCAAAGGGAAAATAATTAGCGTAGCTGCTGTTCATAATGATGATTTCCATAACACAGGCGTAAAAGACAAAACATGAATACAGTGACTCTTGCGTCCCAAAATCACCCCCCTCCGTCCCCCACTCAACTCAGCCCAGCTTACTGACCTCTACGTCCCTCCTGCTGCTGAGACCTAACCACAATCTCACAATCTCTCCGCAACCCAACCATACGCGCCAACCCGTTGACTAAGGCTGTCGAGCCCCACTGGTGCGTGAATAGGCAGTTTCAGTGGACAACGGTTCCGTATGGCATACTACCTACCGCAACACAATATCTGCCCAACCACCCGTCATTCACGCAATATACACAGGAACGTAATGACTGCAAATACTATGCAACCTATACAGATAACCTACAGTCTCTTCAAGTTTTATAGTATTAAATGCATTTGATCTGATTCAGCAGTATAATAAAAGGTAAGCATTATGTAAATGCTTGGCTAAAAAGATGCGTCTTTAATCTAGTTTTAAACTGGGACAGCGAGTCAGAGCCTCGAACAATATCAGGAAGGCTATTCCAGAGTTTAGGAGCTAAATGTGAGAACGCCCTCCCTCCTTTAGTGGACTTAGATATCCTAGGAATGACTAGAAGCCTCGAATTTAGTGATCTTAAAGAACGCGATGGATTGTAGGGCGATAGAAGGTCCATTAAATACACAGGAGCTAAACCATTTAGGGCTTTATAGGTCAGTAATAGTACTTTGTAATTGATACGGAACTTAATAGGTAACCAGTGTAGAGATGATAAAATTGGTGTTATATGATCATATTTTCTTGACCTAGTAAGAACTCTAGCGGCTGCATTTTGCACTAACTGTAGCTTGTTTATTGAGGATGCAGGACAACCGGCTAATAAAGCATTACAGTAATCTAGTCTCGAGGTCATGAATGCATGAACTAACTTTTCTGCATCGGAAACAGATAGCATGTTACGTAATTTAGCAATGTTTCTAAGATGGAAAAAGGCCGTTCTTGTAACATATGAAATATGATTTTCGAAAGACAAGTTGTGGTCTAGTATAACTCCCAGGTCTTTTACCGTAGAGGATAAAGTAACAGGACATCCTTCTATATTAAAGTTGTATTGTAAGTGGTTTTGTGGATAGTTTTTTGGACCAACAAGTAATACCTCCGTTTTATCTGGATTTAGTAGCAGGAAATTATGCGTCATCCAGCATTTTATATCTTTAAGACACTCTGTCAATTTTGATGAGTTAGTGTTTTCATCTGGCCGTGATGAAATATATAATTGAGTGTCATCGGCATAACAGTGGAAATTAATTCCATGTTTTCTTATAATATTACCAAGTGGCAGCATATATATTGAGAATAGCAGAGGGCCTAACACTGATCCTTGCGGCACTCCATAGTCTACTGACGTTATCTTCGATTTTTCCCCATTTAAACAAACAAAATGGTAACGGTCTGATAAATACGATCTGAACCAGCTTAATGCCTGTCCCTGAACACCAGTGTAGTTTTGTAGTCGATCCAAGAGTATTTTATGATCGATAGTGTCAAACGCAGCACTAAGATCGAGTAGAACTAGTATTGAGATACAGCCTTGGTCAGAAGCTAAAAGTAAATCATTTGTAATTTTAACTAGCGCAGTTTCTGTGCTATGATGCGGTCTGAATCCTGACTGAAATTTTTCATATATCTCATTTTCTTGCATGAAAGAGCACAATTGAGCGGACACAGTCTTTTCTAGTATTTTAGACATAAATGGAAGATTTGAAATCGGTCTGTAATTTGCTAAGTTATTTGGATCTAATTGCGGTTTCTTAATGAGAGGTTTTATTACTGCCAGCTTGAATATTTTTGGAACATGACCTAAAGATAAAGACGAGTTAATAATATTAAGAAGAGGCTCTTCCACTACAGGTAACACTTCTTTCAGAAATTTAGTTGGTATTGGATCTAATAAACATGTTGTTGGTTTAGATGCAATGATAAGTTTATTTAGCTCTTCCTGTCCTATAGTTGTAAAGCGGTGTAGTTGTTCTTGAGGGGCGATAGTTGAGGCTGAATCATAAGACACCATAGAGGATTGTACATTTAGGACCGTCACAATGTGCCTTTTTGGTCTGGTCTGGTCTGGTCAGGTGTGGTGTGGTGTGGTGTGGTGGGGTCTGGTCTGGTTTGGTCAGGTGTGGTGTGGTCTGGTCAGGTGTGGTGTGGTCTGGTCAGGTGTGGTCTGGTCTGGTCAGGTGTGGTCTGGTCTGGTCAGGTGTGGTGTGGTCTGGTCTGGTCAGGTCTGGTGTGGTCTGGTCAGGTGTGGTGTGGTCTGGTGTGGTGGGGTCTGGTCTGGTCAGGTGTGGTGTGGTCTGGTCAGGTGTGGTCTGGTCTGGTCAGGTGTGGTGTGGTGTGGTGTGGTCTGGTCTGGTCAGGTGTGGTGTGGTCTGGTCAGGTGTGGTCTGGTCAGGTCTGGTCTGGTCAGGTCTGGTGTGGTCTGGTGTGGTGTGGTCTGGTCTGGTCTGGTCAGGTGTGGTGTGGTCTAGTGTGGTTTAGTCTGGTTTGGTCTGGTCAGGTCTGGTGTGGTCTGGTCTGGTCAGGTGTGGTGTGGTCAGGTCTGGTGTGGTCTGGTGTGGTGTGGTGTGGTCTGGTCTGGTCTGGTCAGGTGTGGTGTGGTCTGGTCTGGTCTGGTCTGGTGTGGTGTGGTGTGGTCTGGTGTGGTGTGGTGTGGTGTGGTGTGGTGTGGTGTGGTAGGGTAGGGTCTGGTCTGGTCTGGTCTGGTCAGGTGTGGTGTGGTCTGGTCAGGTTTGGTTTAGTCTGGTCAGGTGTGGTGTGGTCTGGTCAGGTCTGGTGTGGTCTGGTCAGGTGTGGTCTGGTCTGGTCTGGTCTGGTCTGGTCAGGTCTGGTCTGGTCAGGTCAGGTCTGGTGTGGTGTGGTCTGGTCTGGTGTGGTCTGGTCTGGTCAGGTGTGGTGTGGTCTGGTCAGGTGTGGTTTAGTCTGGTCTGGTCTGGTCAGGTATGGTCTGGTCAGGTCTGGTGTGGTTTGGTCTAGTGTGGTTTAGTCTGGTTTGGTCTGGTCTGGTCAGGTCTGGTGTGGTCTGGTCTGGTCAGGTGTGGTTTAGTCTGGTCAGGTCTGGTCTGGTCTGGTGTGGTGTGGTCTAGTGTGGTTTAGTCTGGTTTGGTCTGGTCTGGTCAGGTCTGGTGTGGTCTGGTCTCATCAGGTGTGGTTTAGTCTGGTCTGGTGTGGTTAGGTCTTGTGTGGTGTGGTCTAGTGTGGTTTAGTCTGGTTTGGTCTGGTCTGGTCAGGTCTGGTGTGGTCTGGTCTGGTCAGGTGTGGTGTGGTCTGGTCAGGTGTGGTGTGGTCTGGTCAGGTGTGGTCTGGTCTGGTCAGGTCTGGTCAGGTCTGGTGTGGTGTGGTCTAGTGTGGTTTAGTCTGGTTTGGTCTGGTCTGGTCAGGTCTGGTGTGGTCTGGTCTGGTCAGGTGTGGTGTGGTGTGGTCTGGTGTGGTCTGGTCTGGTCAGGTGTGGTGTGGTCTGGTCAGGTGTGGTTTAGTCTGGTCTGGTCTGGTCTGGTCAGGTCTGGTCTGGTCAGGTCTGGTGTGGTCTAGTGTGGTTTAGTCTGGTTTGGTCTGGTCTGGTCAGGTCTGGTGTGGTGTGGTCAGGTCTGGTGTGGTCTGGTGTGGTCTGGTGTGGTGTGGTGTGGTGTGGTGTGGTGTGGTGTGGTGTGGTCTGGTCTGGTCAGGTGTGGTGTGGTGTGGTGTGGTGTTGTAGGGTCTGGTCTGGTCTGGTCTGGTCAGGTCAGGTGTGGTGTGGTCTGGTCAGGTTTGGTTTAGTCTGGTCAGGTGTGGTGTGGTCTGGTCAGGTGTGGTGTGGTCTGGTCAGGTGTGGTCTGGTCTGGTCTGGTCAGGTCTGGTCTGGTCTGGTCTGGTCAGGTCTGGTGTGGTGTGGTCTGGTGTGGTGTGGTCTGGTCTGGTCAGGTGTGGTGTGGTCTGGTCAGGTGTGGTTTAGTCAGGTCTGGTCTGGTCAGGTCTGGTGTGGTGTGGTGTGGTCAGGTCTGGTGTGGTGTGGTCTGGTCTGGTGTGGTCTGGTCTGGTCAGGTGTGGTGTGGTCTGGTCAGGTGTGGTTTAGTCTGGTCTGGTGTGGTCTGGTCAGGTCTGGTCTGGTCTGGTGTGGTCAGGTCTGGTGTGGTCTGGTGTGGTGTGGTCTGGTCTGGTCTGGTCTGGTCTGGTCAGGTGTGGTGTGGTCTGGTCTGGTGTGGTGTGGTGTGGTTTGGTCAGGTCTGGTCTGGTCTGGTCAGGTCAGGTGGGGTTTAGTCTGGTCAGATCAGGTCTGGTGTGGTGTGGTTTAATCTGGTCTGGTCTGGTCTGGTGTGGTCAGATCTGGTGTGGTCTGGTGTGGTGTGGTCAGGTCTGGTGTGGTCTGGTGTGGTGTGGTGTGGTCTAGTCTGGTCTGGTCTGGTCCGGTGTGGTGTGGTCTGGTCTGGTCTGGTCTGGTGTGGTGTGGTGTGGTCAGGTCTGGTGTGGTCTGGTGTGGTCTGGTCTGGTGTGGTCTGGTGTGGTCTGGTCTGGTCTGGTCTGGTCTGGTCAGGTCAGGTGTGGTCTGGTCAGGTGTGGTGTGGTCTGGTCAGGTGTGGTCTGGTCAGGTCAGGTGTGGTGTGGTGTGGTGTGGTGTGGTCTGGTGTGGTCTGGTCTGGTGTGGTTTAGTCTGGTCTGGTCAGGTCTGGTCAGGTGTGGTTTAGTCTGGTCTGGTGTGGTCTGGTCTGGTCTGGTCTGGTGTGGTGTGGTGTGGTCTGGTCTGGTCTGGTGTGGTCTGGTCTGGTCTGGTGTGGTGTGGTCTGGTCTGGTGTGGTCTGGTCTGGTCAGGTCAGGTGTGATTTAGTCTGGTCTGGTCTGATGTGGTCTGGTCTGGTCTGGTCAGGTCAGGTGTGGTTTAGTCTGGTCAGATCAGGTCTGGTGTGGTGTGGTTTAATCTGGTCTGGTCTGGTCTGGTGTGGTCAGGTCTGGTGTGGTCTGGTGTGGTGTGGTCAGGTCTGGTGTGGTCTGGTGTGGTGTGGTCTGGTCTGGTCAGGTGTGGTGTGATCTGGTCTGGTCTGGTCTGGTGTGGTGTGGTGTGGTCAGGTCTGGTGTGGTCTGGTGTGGTGTGGTCTGGTCAGGTGTGGTCTGGTCAGGTGTGGTCTGGTCAGGTGTGGTCTGGTCTGGTGTGGTCTGGTCTGGTCAGGTCTGGTCTGGTCTGGTCTGGTTTGGTCAGGTCTGGTGTGGTGTGGTCTGGTCTGGTCAGGTGTGGTCTGGTCAGGTGTGGTTTAGTCTGGTCAGGTCTGGTGTGGTGTGGTCTAGTGTGGTTTAGTCTGGTTTGGTCAGGTCTGGTGTGGTCTGGTCTGGTCAGGTGTGGTTTAGTCTGGTCTGGTCAGGTCTGGTCTGGTCTGGTGTGGTGTGTTCTAGTGTGGTTTAGTCTGGTTTGGTCTGGTCTGGTCAGGTCTGGTGTGGTCTGGTCTGGTCAGGTGTGGTTTAGTCTGGTTTGGTCTGGTCTGGTCAGGTCTTGTGTGGTGTGGTCTAGTGTGGTTTAGCCTGGTTTGGTCTGGTCTGGTCAGGTCTGGTGTGGTCTGGTCTGGTCAGGTGTGGTTTAGTCTGGTCTGGTCTGGTCTGGTCTGGTCAGGTCTGGTCTGGTCTGGTGTGGTGTGGTCTAGTGTGGTTTAGTCTGGTTTGGTCTGGTCTGGTCAGGTCTGGTGTGGTCTGGTCTGGTCAGGTGTGGTTTAGTCTGGTCTGGTCTGGTCAGGTCTGGTGTGGTCAGGTCTTGTGTGGTGTGGTCTAGTGTGGTTTAGTCTGGTTTGGTCTGGTCTGGTCAGGTCTGGTGTGGTCTGGTCAGGTGTGGTGTGGTCTGGTCAGGTGTGGTTTAGTCTGGTCAGGTGTGGTCTGGTCTGGTCAGGTCTGGTCTGGTCAGGTCTGGTGTGGTGTGGTCTGGTCAGGTGTGTTATGGTCTGGTCAGGTGTGGTTTAGTCTGGTCTGGTCTGGTCAGGTCTGGTCTGGTCAGGTCTGGTGTGGTGTGGTGTGGTGTGGTGTGGTCAGGTCTGGTGTGGTCTGGTGTGGTGTGGTCTGGTCTGGTCAAGTGTGGTGTGGTCTGGTTAGGTGTGGTTTAGTCTGGTCTGGTCTGGTCTGGTCAGGTCTGGTCTGGTCTGGTGTGGTGTGGTCAGGTCTGGTGTGGTCTGGTGTGGTTTAGTCTGGTCTGGTCTGGTGTGGTGTGGTGTGGTGTGGTCTGGTCTGGTCTGGTGTGGTTTGGTGTGGTCTGGTCTGGTCTGGTCTGGTGTGGTGTGGTGTGGTGTGGTCTGGTCTGGTCTGGTCAGGTGTGGTGTGGTCTGGTCAGGTTTGGTTTAGTCTGGTCAGGTGATGGTGTGGTCTGGTCAGGTGTGGTGTGGTCTGGTCAGGTGTGGTCTGGTCTGGTCTGGTCAGGTCTGGTCTGGTCAGGTCTGGTGTGGTGTGGTGTGGTGTGGTGTGGTCTGGTCTGGTGTGGTCTGGTCTGGTCAGGTGTGGTGTGGTCTGGTCAGGTGTGGTTTAGTCTGGTCCGGTCTGGTTAGGTCTGGTCTGGTCAGGTCTGGTGTGGTGTGGTCTAGTGTGGTTTAGTCTGGTTTGGTCTGGTCTGGTCAGGTCTGGTGTGGTCTGGTCTGGTCAGGTGTGGTTTAGTCTGGACTGGTCTGGTCTTGTCTGGTCAGGTCTGGTCTGGTCTGGTCTGGTGTGGTCTAGTGTGGTTTAGTCTGGTTTGGTCTGGTCTGGTCAGGTGTGGTGTGGTCTGGTCTGGTCAGGTGTGGTTTAGTCTGGTCTGGTGTGGTCAGGTCTTGTGTGGTGTGGTCTAGTGTGGTTTAGTCTGGTTTGGTCTGGTCTGGTCAGGTCTGGTGTGGTCTGGTCTGGTCAGGTGTGGTGTGGTCTGGTCTGGCGTGGTGTGGTCTGGTCATGTGTGGTCTGGTCTGGTCAGGTTTGGTCTGGTCTGGTCTGGTCTGGTGTGGTGTGGTCTGGTCTGGTCTGGTCAGGTGTGGTGTGGTCTGGTCAGGTGTGGTTTAGCCTGGTCTGGTCTGGTCAGGTCTGGTCTGGTCAGGTCTGGTGTGGTGTGGTCTAGTGTGGTTTAGTCTGGTCTGGTCTGGTCTGGTCAGGTGTGGTTTAGTCTGGTCTGGTCAGGTCTGGTGTGGTCAGGTCTGGTGTGGTGTGGTCTAGTGTGGTTTATTCTGGTTTGGTCTGGTCTGGTCAGGTCTGGTGTGGTGTGGTCTGGTCAGGTGTGGTTTAGTCTGGTGTGGTCTGGTCAGGTCTGGTCTGGTCAGGTCTGGTGTGGTGTGGTCTGGTCAGGTGTGGTTTAGTCTGGTCTGGTGTGGTCTGGTCAGGTGGGGTCTGGTCAGGTGTGGTTTAGTCTGGTCTGGTCAGTTCTGGTGTGGTTTAGTCTGGTCTGGTCAGTTCTGGTAAAAAGATGGCGCCTGTGTGTTCGGCTGGCCGTCGGTCTCTCTTGTACTTATTGTTTTGGATATTTTTATGGATGTCTATCTGGGCCTCTAATTGCTGCACACGTCTGGTCTATGACCGACAGTTACTCTTGAACATTCGCACCTCTTTTATGGACTTTTATAAGGAGGATGTAGCGCACGTTTTTAATCAATCACACAGTAACACCACTACTCATACATTGGAATGTATCCGCCAGTGGCCGCCTATCATTTCACGGAGGAAACGCAGAAGGAAACGCGGGAGGCGGGGTGGACGCATCATCAGATTGAAAGCTACTGAAAGACTCAGGATCGATGCAAATCATATGTCGGACGGCGATTTCGTCGCCCGGCGACCGCGAGCGCTGGCTCATCGGTGGCTCCTATCTATCACTCCCCCGCGATCTTCGCCTGTCCATATGGTTGGCTTACCTCGGGTTGGCAGTTGTCATCGGCAAAACGGTGTGAATCCCGGAAATCTACGTTCTTTGAAGAAAGGCGGAGCTTTCCCCGATGTGATTCATCCGCCCAAAATGGCACTGATCAACGCCAGATCCGTGGTCAACAAAACCTTCCTGCTCAACGACTTCTTCTCCTCTCATTGTTTGGATTTCATGTTTATCACTGAATCCTGGACTACGGTTGGTGACCTAACCCCTTTTTCAGAACTAGTTCCTAATGACTGTTCGTTTTTCAACACCCCCCGTCCGAACAGACGAGGGGGCGGGATTGTGACTATTTTTAAAGACTCATTCTCTGTGCGATGCCGGCCGGTTCCTGTCAGTGCTTTTTCAAGTTTTGAAGCGCAACTACTTCATTTAGACTGGAATGGCCCTATTTTATTAGGGGTGATTTACCGTCCACCAAATTCACTTAAGGACTTCATTCAGCAATTTACAGAATTCATTGGTAATATCACCACAACCTATGACCGCTTTTTATTGGTGGGTGATTTGAATATCCACGTTTGTTGTCAATCTAATACTCTCTCAAAGGACTTTCTAAGCCTTATTGAATCTTTTAACCTAGTCCAGTGGATAAATGATTCCACTCACATGAAGGGTCACACATTGGACCTTGTGCTTTCATATGGGATGGTGATTAGTGAGGTTGTAATATCTGATTTTATGCTTTCGGACCATAAGCCAATTTTATTTTCTACATCTCTTCCTTGCATTGCTCAAACCATCAGTGAAGATGTAAGACTATCTAGATCATACTCTCCTCTTTTTGTCTTAAATTTTAACGAGCACGTTATGAATTCCTCCACACACTTGCTTCTGAATTCTCCACTAGTGGAACTGGATGCTGACCAACATCTCGGTCTGTTATACTCCACTTGGTTAAATGCCTTAAATGAAACTGCTCCGCTTAAGCCCTACAAACCTAAACCGAAATCTGAACCATGGCTCAACGTGGATATTCGGCGAATAAGACAAGCTAGCAGAAAGGCTGAGCGCAAATGGAAGAAGGACAAGCTACATATTTCACTTCAGTTATTTAAAAACAGCCTGTCAACCTACCAAAATGCTGTAAAGGCGGCAAGAGCTGCGCACTTCTCTGACATGATTATGGCTAACCACTCTAGACCAAAGGTTTTATTTTCTGTTATAAACTCGGTTTTAAACCCTCCGGCAAATGTATTGAATGATGTTTCGGATGAGCTATGTGAGCGTTTCTTGAGATTTTTTATTGACAAAATATCTAACTTGAGATGCAATGCCAGCCGCTCTGCAACTAGTCAGTTGATGAATTCTGTTACCTGGGATGCTTTCGAGCCAATCACTCTGAATCTCCTCAAAGAAATTATCACTAAGATAAAACCTTCGTACTGCTCTCTAGACATCATCTCTCCTAAGTTTCTTAAATTGATTATCGATTCAGTAGGACCAGGATTGGTGTCCTTTGTTAATAAATGCCTCCTTACCGGCTCTATCCCTGCTGCCCTCAAGGAGGCCACTGTCACTCCTTTGCTCAAGAAGCCTTCACTGGATCCTACCGTGTTAAATAATTTCCGTCCTATTTCTGTTTTGCCTTTTGTCTCTAAGGTGT
>NW_026607242.1:285000-290000 GCF_029890125.1 Rhinichthys klamathensis goyatoka | reverse complement strand
CTGGCTATTACCATTGACATCGACATCCCAACTCCACCCATCAAGAAAAAACGCATAATAACATTCAGGAACCTCAAATCCATCGACCTCACCTCTTTCTCCTCCATATTGTCAACCACCCTTGAAAAATCCATTGACCCCCAAAACACTTCCCCATTGGTCCTCGTCAACGTCTACAATGATGTACTCTCATCCTGTCTCAATAACAATGCCCCCCTTAAAACCAAATCTGTCTCCTTCACTCACTCCGCCCCTTGGTATACTAACCAACTCCGCCTCCTCAAAGCCAAATGCCGTCAACTGGAACGACTCACCAATAGAACCGGTCTCACTGTCCACCTGGAAGCCTACAAACTTCACAGACAACAATACAAAGACGCCCTTAACTCTGCCCGCTCCTCCCACTACTCATCTGTCATCCAATCCAGCTCCACCAGTACCAAGACCCTTTTCTCCACAATCAACAAACTTCTAAAACCCATGGACACAATCTCCAAATCCTTCACCACCTCTAAGTGTGATTTGTTCCTTTCCTTCTTCAAAACCAAGATCGACAACATCCATAATCAACTAGCCCATAACTCCCCCTCCACCAGTCCTGGACCTCCACCACCCTCCCCTCCCTCCCACTTTCTCTCGTCATTTATTCCAATCACTGATACCGATGTATCTACCATAAATGCCAGCATGAAGTCTTCAACCTCTCCGCTTGATCCTATCCCCACATTTCTTACCAAGGCATGCCTCCGCTCACTTTCCCCTTTCATCACCAACATAATCAACTCCTCTCTGAACTCCGGTATTGTACCCTCACCTCTCAAGCTTGCTGCCATCACCCCCATATTGAAAAAACCTGGTCTGGACCCAGACATTCCCAACAGCTACCGTCCCATCTCAAACCTCCCTTTTCTGTCCAAAATCTTGGAACGAGCTGTTGCTACTCAACTTCAAAATCACCTCAACTCCAATAACCTATATGAACCATTCCAATCCGGCTTCCGCTCTAAACACAGCACCGAAACTGCCCTCCTCAAAATCACCAACGACATTCTGCTTGCTGCCGACTCTGGTCTCCTCTCCATCCTCATCCTTCTAGACCTCAGTGCAGCCTTTGACACCATCAAGCACTCCATCCTCCTTTCACGCCTCCAGGACCAAATTGGAATAACTGGCTCCGTCCTAACCTGGTTTACTTCCTATCTTTCTGAAAGATGCCATTATATCTCTATAAACAACTGCACGTCTTCTACCACTCCAGTCATTCATGGTGTCCCCCAGGGTTCAGTTCTTGGCCCACTCCTCTTCATCCTGTACATGCTCCCCCTTGGACAGATCCTTCGCCAACATGGCCTTAACTTCCACTGCTACGCTGATGACACCCAACTCTACCTCTCCTCAAAGACCATCACAACCTCCACCCATTCAACCCTTACAGCCTGCCTCATTAACATTAAATCATGGATGCAAGAAAACTTTCTCCAACTCAACTGCGATAAATCAGAGATTCTCATCATTGGACCCAACTCCCTCACCCAACATGCCCAGACTTTCTCCCTCAACATTGATGGCTCCAATGTCACCACCTCCACCTGCATCCGCAACCTTGGAACCATCTTCGATCCTACCCTCTCCTATGTACCTCATGTCAACCATGTCACCAAAGTTGCCTTCTTTCACCTCCGTAACATTGCACGGCTCCGTCCCTCTTTGTCTAGCACTGCTGCTGAAACACTAATCCATGCCCTCATCACCTCCAGACTGGACTACTGCAACAGCATTCTTTATGGATTACCAAACAAAACCATTGATAAACTTCAATATGTCCAAAACTCAGCTGCCCGCCTTCTCACCAACACCGGCCGCCGCGATCATATCACCCCAGTCCTTTACAACCTTCATTGGCTCCCAGTCAAACACAGGATCAACTTCAAAATACTTCTCCTCACATACAAAGCACTTAATAACCTTGCCCCTCCATACCTCTCCGTCCTACTAAACCGCCACACTCACACCCGCCTCCTCAGGTCCGCTGATGCTGACACACTCAAGACCATCAGGACTAAGCGCCGGTCCTGGGGCGACAGAGCCTTCTCAGCTGCTGCACCAACTCTCTGGAACGCCCTCCCCGACCACATCAAACAGTCAAGCACCTCAACATCCTTCAAACAGGCCCTCAAAACTCACCTCTTTGAACTTGCTTTTTCCCATTAACAGACTTTTCTAATTCCTCATCCTTTCACGCCACCTCTCTTGAATTACCTGTAAAGCGTCTTTGAGTGTCTAGAAAAGCGCTATAAAAATTGAATGTATTATTATTATTATTATTAAATAAATAAAGCAAATAAAGACCCTTTCAATTGAATGAAATGTTCTCATTAATTTATGGAGAACGAAAGAAAAAGACTCGTTCAGTAAATGTAAAGTTTTTACAAAAATGTAAAAAGCAGCACATGAGGCAGAGCTTTCAGCGTATAGATCCCCTATCCTGGAGAGAGGAGTGCTAATGCTAATGTGGATTCTGTCTGGATATGTAATAAACATTTAGCAAAAGAAGACCTCAAAAAGGTTAATTATAGATACAGTAAGAGAGAAACACACCAGTTCACCGCTCATGTTCCTCAGCTGTAGGCGAAGGCGAGGACGCTTCAGATCAGCGCTTCTCCTGGAGACTAGCACTAGTAATCCGCTATCTCAGCGCCATCTACTCTTCTAGCCCCATCTGCTGTTTTTCTAGCGCCATCTGCTGTTGTTCTAGCGCCATCTGCTGTTCTAGCCCCATCTGCTGTTCTAGCCCCATCTACTGTTCTAGCCCCATCTACTGTTCCAGCCCAATCTGCTGTTCTAGTGCATCTGCTGTTCTAGCGCCATCTGCTGTTCTAGCCCCATCTGCTGTTCTAGCCCCATCTACTGTTCTAGCCCCATCTGCTGTTCTAGCGCCATCTGCTGTTCTAGCCCCATCTGCTGTTCTAGCCCCATCTACTGTTCTAGCCCCATCTACTGTTCCAGCCCAATCCTGCTGTTCTAGTGCCATCTGCTGTTCTAGTGCCATCTGCTGTTCTAGCCCCATCTGCTGTTCTAGCCCCATCTGCTGTTCTAGCCCCATCTGCTGTTCTAGCCCCATCTGCTGTTCTAGCCCCATCTGCTGTTCTAGCCCCATCTACTGTTCTAGCCCCATCTACTGTTCCAAGCCCAATCTGCTGTTCTAGTGCCATCTGCTGTTCTAGTGCCATCTGCTGTTCTAGCCCCATCTAGCTGTTCTAGCCCCATCTACTGTTCCAGCCCAATCTGCTGTTCTAGTGCCATCTGCTGTTCTAGCCCCATCTGCTGTTCTAGCCCCATCTACTGTTCTAGCCCATCTGCTGTTCTAGCGCCATCTGCTGTTCTAGCCCCATCTGCTGTTCTAGCCCCATCTACTGTTCTAGCCCATCTACTGTTCCAGCCCAATCTGCTGTTCTAGTGCCATCTGCTGTTCTAGTGCCATCTGCTGTTCTAGCCCCATCTGCTGTTCTAGCCCCATCTGCTGTTCTAGCCCCATCTGCTGTTCTAGCCCCATCTGCTGTTCTAGCCCCATCTGCAGTTCTAGCCCCATCTGCTGTTCTAGTGCCATCTGCTGTTCTAGCCCCATCTGCTGTTCTAGCCCCATCTGCTGTTCTAGCCCCATCTGCTGTTCTAGCCCCATCTGCTGTTCTAGCCCCCATCTGCTGTTCTAGCCCCATCTGCTGTTCTAGCCCCATCTACTGTTCTAGCCCCATCTGCTGTTCTAGCGCCATCTGCTGTTCTAGCCCCATCTGCTGTTCTAGCCCCATCTACTGTTCTAGCCCCATCTACTGTTCCAGGCCCAATCTGCTGTTCTAGCCCCATCTGCTGTTCTAGCCCCATCCTACTGTTCTAGCCCCATCTACTGTTCCAGCCCAATCTGCTGTTCTAGCGCCATCTACTGTTCTAGCCCCATCTGCTGTTCTAGCGCCATCTGCTGTTCTAGCGCCATCTGCTGTTCTAGCGCCATCTGCTGTTCTAGCGCCATCTGCTGTTGTTCTAAGCCCCATCTGCTGTTCTAGCGCCATCTGCTGTTCTAGCGCCATCTGCTGTTGTTCTAGCGCCATCATCTGCTGTTCTAGCCCCATCTACTGTTCTAGACCCATCTGCTGTTGTTCTAGCGCCATCTGCTGTTCTAGCCCCATCTGCTGTTCTAGCGCCATCTACTGTTCTAGCCCCATCTGCTGTTTCTAGCCCCATCTACTGTTCTAGCCCCATCTGCTGTTCTAGCGCCATCTGCTGTTCTAGCGCCATCTGCTGTTGTTCTAGCCCCATCTGCTGTTCTAGCGCCATCTGCTGTTCTAGCGCCATCTGCTGTTGTTCTAGCGCCATCATCTGCTGTTCTAGCCCCATCCTACTGTTCTAGACCCATCTGCTGTTGTTCTAAGCGCCATCTGCTGTTCTAGCCCCATCTGCTGTTCTAGCGCCATCTGCTGTTCTAGCCCCATCTGCTGTTCTAGCCCCATCTGCTGTTCTAGCCCCATCTGCTGTTCTAGCGCCATCTGCTGTTCTAGCCCCATCTACTGTTCTAGCCCATCTGCTGTTCTAGCCCCATCTGCTGTTCTAGCCCCATCTGCTGTTCTAGCACCATCTGCTGTTCCAGCCCCATTGCTGTTCTAGCCCCATCTGCTGTTCTAGCCCCATCTGCTGTTCTAGCCCCATCTACTGTTCCAGCCCAATCTGCTGTTCTAGTGCCATCTGCTGTTCTAGCACCATCTGCTGTTCTAGCCCCATCTGCTGTTCCAGCCCCATCTGCTGTTCTAGCCCCATCTGCTGTTCTAGCGCCATCTGCTGTTCTAGCCCCATCTGCCTGTTCTAGCGCCATCTGCTGTTCTAGCCCCATCTGCTGTTCTAGCCCCATCTACTGTTCTAGCCCCATCTGCTGTTCTAGCCCCATCTGCCGTTCTAGCGCCATCATGGCACTTTATTAACTCCATACATTACACTCTCTCGGCTGGCGCGAT
>NW_026607242.1:275000-277500 GCF_029890125.1 Rhinichthys klamathensis goyatoka | reverse complement strand
GTTCCGCCAGGACGGGTTCTGGAGAACTGTGTGTGTGTCACTGTTTCTCTCTCACTGAGATCCACACACACACACACACACACACCGTCACTGTTTCTCTCTCACTGAGATCCACACACACACACACACACACACACACACACACACCGTCACTGTTTCTCTCTCACTGAGATCCACACACACACACACACACACACACACACACACACACACACACTGTCACTGTTTCTCTCTCACTGAGATCCACACAC
The DNA here is from genome assembly GCF_029890125.1 of Rhinichthys klamathensis goyatoka. Lineage (NCBI taxonomy): Eukaryota > Metazoa > Chordata > Actinopteri > Cypriniformes > Leuciscidae > Rhinichthys > Rhinichthys klamathensis. The sequence continues at coordinate 277,249 of NW_026607242.1, read as the reverse complement.
ACACACACACACACACACACACACACACACACACACACCGTCACTGTTTCTCTCTCACTGAGATCCACACACACACACACACACACACCGCCACTGTTTCTCTCTCAATGAGATGCACACACACACACACACACACACACACACACACACCGTCACTGTTTCTCTCTCACTGAGATCCACACACACACACACACACACACACACACACACACACACACACACACACCGTCACTGTTTCTCTCTGACTGAGATGCACACACACACACACCGTCACTGTTTCTCTCTCAATGAGATGCACATACACACACACACACACACACACACACACACCGTCACTGTTTCTCTCTCACTGAGATGCACACACACACACACCGTCACTGTTTCTCTCTCAATGAGATGCACATACACACACACACACACACACACACACACACACACACACACACCGTCACTGTTTCTCTCTCACTGAGATGCACACACACACCGTCACTGTTTCTCTCTCACTGAGATCCACACACACACACACACACACACCGCCACTGTTTCTCTCTCAATGAGATGCACACACACACACACACACACACACACACACACCGTCACTGTTTCTCTCTCACTGAGATCCACACACACACACACCGCCACTGTTTCTCTCTCAATGAGATGCACACACACACACACACACACACACACACACACCGTCACTGTTTCTCTCTCACTGAGATCCACACACACACACACCGCCACTGTTTCTCTCTCAATGAGATGCACACACACACACACACACACACACACACACACACACACACACACACACACACACAACACACCGTCACTGTTTCTCTCTCACTGAGATCCACACACACACACACACACACACACACACACACACACACACACACACACACACACACACACCGCTATGGAAGCTTATGTGTAGCAATATTCAATTTGAAATGTAATATGCAAAATGATAATTAAATATGTAAAATGGCAATGCATTTCTGTATTTAAATTTACATTTTCCATTACATTTGTGCAACGTTTGGTGCAAAATGAAAATGATAATTCAATTATATAATTTACATTTGCCATTTCATACATATGTTTTAATATGTAAATTGAATACACATTTTAACGCTTTATAAGTTGCGAAATTAAAATGAAACTTTATTAAAGAAATTTTTAGATCTGTTTAAAATGTTCAAGCAAAAACTGTAGCAAAATGATCATTTAAATGTTATTTTTCTTAATTGCATTTACATTCACAGTTAAGACACTTGCGATTGCATTTTCATTAAATGTCCCGCAATGAATGTAGCAAAATTCAATGTGCAAATTGAAAATGCATTCCGAGCCGATCACGCCCCTGCCCCGCCCCCTCCCTCCCGCTCACTCTTGTCAATCACTGTGTGAAGTTGGCCCCGCCCCTGCCCCCCCCCCCTCCCTCCCGCTCGCTCTTGTCAATCACTGTGTGAAGTTGGCCCCGCCCCCTCCCTCCCGCTCACTCTTGTCAATCACTGTGTGAAGTTGGCCCCGCCCCCTCCCTCCCGCTCACTCTTGTCAATCACTGTGTGAAGTTGGCCCCGCCCCCTCCCTCCCGCTCACTCTTGTCAATCACTGTGTGAAGTTGGCCCCGCCCCCTCCCTCCCGCTCACTCTTGTCAATCACTGTGTGAAGTTGGCCCCGCCCCCTCCCTCCCGCTCGCTCTTGTCAATCACTGCATCAAGGCGGGGCTCGGCAACATTTTGAGGTGTTGGAAGGAAACATGGCGGCGGCAGAGCTGATACGAGCGTAAATTTACTGGCAGATGAAGGGAAGCGTGAACAGAGAAATTGTAGTGTTTCCGAGGATTATTACGCGTTTGCAGGTGATACCAGTGCGTTGTTGGACCGTGTGGGAGAATGTTCTGCCTTATCAGTATCACCCGTTTGATGTCAACATTATGCTGCGCTGTCGTTGTCTGATGCAGGACTCTGTTAATGATTGTTTCGTTTTGTATTAAATATTCTCATTGTCTGCTACACATATGCTTAACTTTATTCTTATTACTATTAACTATAATTACCCAATAATGTTGGAGATCCTACAGGTTTTCTTTACAAATGCACCTACTCTGAGATCACAGAATATGATGGGTCAAATTCAGCTCTTCCAAAAAATTTGACCGCTCTTTATTTCTTCATAACTGACTGTAATGTTCAATAAAGTGTCTCATGTGATGTTTAACCATCTCCCTTTTCTAATTTATA
>NW_026607242.1:247500-270000 GCF_029890125.1 Rhinichthys klamathensis goyatoka | reverse complement strand
GAGAAGAGGAGTGGTCCAAGAACTGAACCCTGAGGAACCCCTGTGGTCAGTTGATGTGCTTTGGATACCTCACCTCTCCATGTGACCCTGAAGGACCTACCTGTGAGATAGGACTCAAACCAGTTGAGGGAGGTTCCAGTGATGCCCAGTGATGAGAGGGCGGACAAGAGGATCTGATGATTCACAGTGTCGAAGGCAGCAGACAGATCCAGGAGGATGAGAACTGATGATTTGGAAGCAGCTTTTGCGATCCGCAGGGCTTCGGTGACCGACAGTAGTGCAGTCTCGGTTGAATGCCCTTTCTTGAAGCCAGATTGGTTGACATCCAGCTGGTTGTTCAGAGACAGGAAGGATGATACTTGGTTAAAAGCAACTCGTTCAAGTGTTTTCGCAATGAATGGTAGGAGAGAGATAGGTCTGTAGTTCTCTAGAAGTGATGTGTTTAAGGCGAGACACGGCAGGCAAAAACAAAGGTTTTTTTTCACTGGTCAATTTTGAGATTTCGGGATATTTGTCTTCAAAAACATGTCTTCTTTCAGACTTGTGGTGAAAAAAAGTCCGAAATACACATTTAGGTCTTTATTTTACTACACTTTGTCTGTTTGCGTCTGTAGATTTCTCATAAATTCATCAAAAGTTGGCGTTGTAAATCATCCGTTGCTCCGCGATCACGATCTGCACCCTGTCATCACACACACCGTTATGCCGAGTTCAGACTGCACGATTTTCAAAATAATCGGGTCACAGTTGTTTTCACACTGCATGACTATCTGGGGTAACGTTCAGTTGCCGCTGTGTTCACACTGCACGATGGATCGGCGACAGGAGGTTTCACACCGCATGACTTTACAAAAGAAAGAATCGCCGACAACTTCTGCCTGGTCCGCAAACTACGTTTCACAACCAAACAAACGCGAGAAGTGATAGGAAATAGCGGAAGATCACGCGTGCGTGAGACCGGAGTTCTCGTGCGACACTGAATTTGTTATTAAAAATGATAGCCTACAAATTGTCTGTGCACTGATTTGTAGCGAAAATGAAAAAAAAAAAAAAAACAGTTAATGCAGGAAATGGTTGGGATTCGGGAAGACGAGGGGAGCAAGGACTGTGTTTTGCAAAGAGAGTTGGGGGTAAATAAATAATTTTGCAAATGTCCTGCTGTTGCTGCTGGTCATGCAAATGTTTGTGCTTTGTTTCTGTTTGATATAATTGTAAATATAGGCCTATCTATTAAAATACTGATATTCTGCATACTCCCCCTCCTCTCTGTATCTTGCTCTCTCATTGGCTGACGGTCATCGCCGATGTAGTTTTCAGTCAGAACACATTCACACAGCAGGATTGTGAATCGCCGACAGGTCCAGATATTTAGCATGCCAAACATCTCACGGGCGTCGGCGACTCGTCAGCGATTCTCTCAGATCGCGTCTTTGCTCATTCACACTGCGTGATTGTCACTCGCGTGAACGAGCACCGATTTGCCTGTGATTTCGGGCATTTGTCGGCGATTTCTCAAAACCTGTCGGCGAGCCAAAATCGGGGCTAAAATCGTGCAGTCTGAACCCGGCATTAGAAAGCTCTCTCTCTCTTGTACAATGTTGTCGGATCCAAATATGGTCATTTCCTTTTTATCAGCAACCAATCGTGAAAGTAAAAGGGCGCAAATGCGCAATCTCATTGGCTGATGCTAAATCTTTAAAGCCCGTTTTCTCAAAATGACTTTTCTCTCATACTCAAAGTCCGAAATCTCCACTTCGGTAGCACCTATACACACCAAACTTTCCAGTCTTGTACCTAGTTATATTATGAAGACATTTACAGAAGGATTTGTAAATATATTATTCCTAGCCCGATTTATATAACATTTTATTCCAAAAAACATGGCAAAAATCATTTTTTAAGGCTATTGACAGTATATTCTGATTTATAGGATTACAAAAGTAGATATCCATAAATCCCTCTGTCATTTTTTTCCCATCTAATATGTGAACACAATGAAAAAAGAATTTTGAACCTGGCTTTATCCAATACTCAGATTTCATTTTTTGAAATATATGCAAATTAGTGCATATTTTATTAGATAATGCCTAATTTGCATATTTAAACATTAAATTACAGAAAACTTGTAATACATTTTTTTCTCATCTTAATGTAGGTAATCAACTGGGAAAGTTTCATGGTGATATCTGCTAGTTAAAAAAATTACCCTATTCACCTGTAGTGTCTCGCCTTAATGTTGATTTTTTAAGCAGAGGAGTTACTCGAGCCTCTGCTTAAATGCTGTAGGGAAAATGCCAGTGTGGAGGGATGAGTTGATAATGTGTGTGAGAGCTGGTAGAAGTGTGGGAGAGATGGCTTGTAGAAGGTGTGAGGGGATGGGGTCTAGAGGGCAGGTGGTAGGATGACTGGAGAGGAGAAGTTTAGATACTTCTTCCTCGGTTAGTGGAGTGAAGGAGGAGAGAAGGTTATTGGCTGTGGGAGAGGTCAGTCTGGGTTCCTGTGTGTGTGAATCTGAGAACTGACTGCTGATAGTTGTAGTTTTGTTAGTGAAGAAGTTAGCAAAGTCATCAGCAGTTAAAGAGGAGGTGGGTGGTGGTGGAGGTGGACAGAGGAGAGAATTGAATGTCTTGAACAGTGAACGTGTGTTAGAGGCGCTGTTGATCTTGTTGTGGAAATATGAAGATTTTGCGGCGTGAACATCAACAGAGAAGGCAGAGAGCAGAGATTGATACCTACTGAGGTCAGATGTGTCTTTTGATTTGCGCCATTTCCTCTCCGCTGCCCTGAGCTTGGTCCGGTGTTCACGAAGAACCTCAGATAACCAGGGGTTAGAGGGAGTGGTGCGTGCTGGCCTAGAGGAGAGAGGGCAGATATTGTCTAAAGAAGAGGTTAGGATTGAGCATAAAGTATCCGTTGCAGTATTCACATCCAGAGATGAGAAATGTGAGGGTGAGGGAAGAGAAGATGACACAGCAGAGGAAAGATGGGATGGAGAAAGTGAGCGCAGGTTTCGTCTGAAAGTAAATGGTGGGGAGGTTGGTGGAGCATGGGTAGTGAGTTGTAGATTGAAAGTAATGAGGAAATGATCTGAAACTTGGAGAGGCTTCACCAAAATGTTGTCTGTGATACAGTTGCGTGTGTAAACCAGGTCCAGTTGGTTGCCTGACTTGTGAGTACCGGTGGTGATGAGCCGTTGGAGATCGAAAGAGGCTAGGAGAGAGATGAAGTCTGTTGCATACGGCTTCGCTAGGTGAATGTTGAAATCGCCAAAGACTACAAGTGGGATGCCATCCTGAGGGAAAGAGGACAGCAACACATCCAGCTCCTCTACAAAGCTTCCCAGTTGACCTGGGGGGCGATAAATAACTACAATATGGATCTTCATGGGAGTTGTAAGTGTAATAGCATGATATTCAAATGAGTTGTTATTGCATAGAGAAGAGAGAGGTGAATATTTCCAATTGTTAGAAATGAGAAGACCAGTGCCCCCACCCCTCCCCGACTGGCGAGGGGTGTGAGAGAAAGAGAAGTTGTTAGAGAGAGCAGCAGGGGTTGCTGAGTCTTCTGGACGGATCCAGGTCTCAGTCAAGCCCAAGATATTAAGAGTAGAATGAGATGCAAAGGCTGGAATGAAGTCAGCTTTATTGACTGCTGATTTACAATTCCATAGACCCATAGAAAGAGTGAGAGGTGAGTGTGAGGATGAGAGAAAAGGGCGCAGATAAGCAGTATTGCGCTGCCTTCTGTGCGTGGTGAGAGAGCGTTGTCGAGAGACAACAGGAATGTGTTGAAAGCAAATAATGATAATGGGAAATAAGATAAAGGTAGGAAAGGAAAGGGTGAAGAAGATACTTTAAGTGCCTTGCAGGTGTCCTTGCTCGGTGGAGTCGCGCAGGTAGAGTCGCAGGTCTTTACCCGAGTCGGTCTTCACACGGTCTTATTACCGCATTAAAATCATTGGGTTCTGAATCTACAGACCAGCTAACACACATATGTTCTAAGAGCGTTTGGCTAATTCTCATATTAAGTTTTATTATATTTATATCAGATCATAGTAAGTTGTTCTTAATTTTTCCTTTTTTTATTTTTATTATCGGTTATACTTTATTTCAATAGTCCACTTTAGACATTTTAACTACAAGTAACTTTTCAACTACAGTTCAACTAACTCTCATCAGAATATGTTACAATACATATTATTTTTTGCCTAACAATCATACAGTTATTTATCTTGCATAATCTAAAGTAGCTGCTTCTCTAGTTTAATTATGCTTGCATTCATGCTGTTGTGTAAATATTTCATTAAAAATGTTACAACCAAAAGTTTATGATGATTTTAGTTATCAATCACATCCCATTTGTATGTGGTAAATATGTTTCCATCTTAGTTTATGCACGTCTTCTAATCAGATAAAAACATGATTTGCCTCAACTGTGCACATTCGATTTAATGCGCATCTCTGCGTTTCCATGCCACGTTTTTATGATATCCTAAAATCTACATAAAATAGGAGGACGGCAGCATATCGAGTGGCTGAACCGTTATGAGACAGGAACACACACACACACACACACACACACTGCGACTGTTTTTGTGCTAAGAGTCCTTAAAGAAATACAGCATAATAACCCCGGTGTCCTCCAGCCTCGAGTCCGTTCAGTGCCAGATGTCTGCAAGATTCAAGGTGCTTTCCTCCTTTATTCCTAATGAACTGCCACAGTTTTGATGAATAATGCTCATGATAAGATGATAAGGCTATATATTGTTATCTTGCATATGAGGCAGACTGGGGCTAGTTGTCACAGCTAAGACTGTACAGGGCCGTAGCTAGAGGATTCGGGGCCCCCTGAAAAAATATTGATGTGGGCCCCCACCACCCTCATCATATACTGTACAATAGATGAACATGGAGGCCCACATAACAGAAGATGGTGATGTTGTTGTAAAACCTTTATTTTAAAAGTTAAATGTTTATATAAAAATTACAACTAATAAAAAAAGCAAGAAATTGTTAAATAATAATAAAACCAATTTTTAAAAAGTAATACATTTTTCCCCCTTCAGTCTGTTATAATTCATAAATCAAAAAGTAAACATTTAAAAAATTGACAAGAATGCAGTCTAATTAAAAAAATAAAAGCATTCATTGTCTTATTTTTTAATAAAGATAATATGGAACTGGTAATATTATTAAATAAAGCGAATAGGCTACATTTATTCATCCAAGTGCAGTGTGTTTTATTCGTGTTTTCTCGATGTTTTAAATATCATCAGCCGGCAGGTCAGATGCATAATGCAATGCGTCGTGACTCGTGTAATTTTTTTAAAACTCTAGTTACAATACTGTAAAAAGACAGGAATTTAGACCATGTAATCATTCGGTCGATTGCGGCGCGCACCGATAATAAAAAATGACTGTACACGGCAGACTGTAGACGGAAGTTTTCTAATTCCCAGCGAAATAACAATATATAACCGGTCTTTAAGAACGTCTTGATCGACTGGGATACAACCACTCTCCTTGCCTCCCTCTCCGTCTTTTCCTGGCATTTCTGGTTCCCTGATTAATGTTCTCTTTTCCCCGACATTTTTCAGTCAGTTAGTCTCCTGCTCTTCCACCAAGCTCATCGTTAACTTCAGGCTGCCGCCTCAACTCTGATTGGTTCTGTTCACGAGCTGGGGCGGGACTTACAATTTTATTGGGTCCGTCTGATGTTTGTCACTGACTCTGACTGAATAATTAATACATACTTTAGGTCGGACTAAACCATTTTTATGGAGGTAAGAGAAGCAGATATTTAGAAAAATATTTACCCAAATTGCACGTTTTTGTGGTTTTCATTTAAATCTCAGGCATACAACTAATATAAATATTAGAATTATTCATACTACAGGGGCCTAAATAGTACAACTGCTGGATTTTGTGGGGCCCCCTGGGCAGCGGGGGCCCCTATAATTGTCACCACCTTTCACCCCACTAGCGACGGCCCTGAGTATATGCCAATACAAACATAGAGTTTTGAGAATAAATTCACCCTGAGAAATAAAATGAAATAAATACAAAATCTCCTCATTCTGCAGCCTAACAATAAAACAACTAAACTTCATTTTTTGGCCCCTTTCACAGAAAATGTTTGTTTCAATGTCAGTTCAGTGTCACCATAACGTCCATATGATATAATACAGCACGTGTCGTGTGGTTTAGTTAACTTCATGTATTCAGTTTAAGAGACGTAATGAATGTGTTAGACAGCAATTACAACTTGTGTTCATAATGATTACAATATATGGAAAGTGGGATCGTCTGAAATCATGGAAGGCTGGATCTAAAGCTGGCGATTGGCAACGGCATTAAAAAAAATTCTGGTTCCCCAAATAATCTTTCAGTGATCAGTTCTTAAAATAAAATTTTGTCTTAGTGTGAAGAACAGTTTAATAACTAAAAAGCCTTTTATGGAATGGAAAGATTCCATAGATGTTAAAGTTTCTCCATGGAACCATCAATGCCAATAAAAAAACTATTTTTAAAGGTGACATATTATACGCCCCTTTTCACAAGATGTAATATAAATCTAGTGTCCCGAGAATGTGTGTGTTTTGTGTGTGTCCCTTTAAATGCAAATGAGCTTTAGCCCCGCCTCCGTTCAGAAGAGGGCGGAGCCTTCACACGAGCTTCAGAGACTCCGGCAATAACAACACAGGCCGATCTCACTGATCCAGAGTCAGGAGTAACAGCAGCGAGTGCAGCCTTACGGAGAGACTCAGGGAGAGCTTCACTTTTACACGTTTCTGAATGTTAGCGGAGACATTTCTGTAGTTGTTGTGGAGTTACACTGATCATCTCCTCATCATGTTGAACTCTTCCACAAGTGTCCACAGTTCCTGAGGTGTTTATAAGACAGCGCTGACATGTTCTGGTCAATAGTGTTCAGTGTCGTCTGTGCTCGACCACAGAACAGTTTCAGGCTTTGCTGGATCTTCTCCAGTGCGTTAGAACTGGTCTCTGTTGGCGCTCGCCGAACCCAATGTCGCTGGTGTGTGTAAACGTGCAGATTAAGGGCCGGGAATATTATAATAAGATCCTCTTCATACGCCAGAAGGAGAGAAATCTGATCAGCTTATTTTAGACACGCTTGCAGAGAAAGCCTCACCAGAACAGAGTTACTGGGTTTCACTGTAGACGTTTTCTGGGTTGATTACAGCACTTATAAACACTATAACACACGGAGAAAGTCTGATTTTCATGATATGTCCCGTTTAAGAGTGTGTATGAAACACCTGACCTGACAGCACAGCCAATTCAACCAGGCGGTCTTTAATTAAATGGATAACGTATCCATTAGGAATTTGACGGGAAGAGTTTCTAAAGGTCAGAGGTGCAGATGAGGCGGTGGCATAAACACCGCAGGGAAGAGACGGGTCATTAATCCATCGCTCTCTCGCTCTCGCTCTCTCTCTCTCCACAACACACAGGATCCGGCCGCTCAGAAGAGCAGGAAGTTTTGATAGAAACTAAACAAACAGAAAGCGGAAAAGGACGCTAAGTGTTTAAGTAGTGGCAGGGAAGTGTGTTCATCCCGTTCCTTCAGCTCTGGGAGATCTCTCTATCGTCTCGCTCTAATCTCGTTCAAGACTGCATTATAATAATATTTTCAGAGGTTGCTTTATTTCCATGAGATTGGGTTTTCCACAGGACAGTAGGAGGAGAGACGGGAAACAGTGGGAGAGCTGAGATGAGAACAGGAGCATATAGGAAGTCAAGAGTGTCTGGTTCCCGACGTTCTTCAAAACATCTTCTTTGTGTCCGGCAGAAGACAGAAACTCACACAGGCTTGCAGAGCTCGAGGGAGACAAGCGATGCCCATCTTCACACTGAAGTGAACTATTCCTTTAAGAACTAGTAAACCAAAGGACAATCAGCCTTACTCTTACAGTTCAGGTTAAACAGATGTAACTTTTGATGTAATTGACTTTAAAACGTTATTACCAGGCTTACGGAAACACATTGAGATGACTGACGTTGAAGACTAGTCTAAGAAGATTTGCAATCGGCCCTCTGCAATTTCGTTCAATTTTAAATTGATAAATACTGAAACTATCATTTAAATAGCATTATATATTTGAGAATATGTGTAAATGAGTCTTCAGAGCCCAGCGTACAGTAAACACAGCACATATTCCAAACAAGGGATTAGACAAGTCTAAGATGTCTATAAACACGTTCTGTTTAAGTAACACTAGTGAACCAGTGCTTTTCTTCGTTTGAAGTGTTGTGTATCATAGCTTTCTTTTTAGTTTTCTTAAAGAAGGAAATGTTGAAAACATAAAGGTCAGATATCAGTAAACTGCAGCACCATCAGCAGATCAAGCTCAGAAACGCTCTATAGGATCATAAACACAGTATATACATATATATATATATATATATATAGTGCACGTATAAAGCACACACTGGATTTAGGAATAAGGAGTGTGTAGCTCTTTTGTTCCAGTTGTGTCACTGTACGAGAACTGCTGAATTGATCTTGGCCAGGATCGTGTGTCTCGCTGCACTATTTCTTGCCAAAAACATACTTTGTGTTAATTAAGGATGCGCTTGGGCATTTTATATATCAGGGAATGTATTTCATCACAGCGCAATTAACTCATTTCTCCCTGACAGCAGTTTGTGGTTTCACAGACCCGGCCTCATCATCATCATCCATCACTCGCTCCCGTCTCTCTCTCTCTGTGTGTGTGTGTGTGTGTGTGTGTGTGTGTGTGCTCGATAACACCGGGATCCTGGTGTCAGGAGTGTGTGTGAGTGTGTGTGTTCAGAGAGACGAGTCTGTCTGTCTGTGTGTGTGTGTGTGTGTGTGTGTGTGTGTGTGTGTGTGTGTGTGTGTGTGTGTGTGTGTGTGCTCGATAACACCGGGATCCTGGTGTCAGGAGTGTGTGTGAGTGTGTGTGTTCAGAGAGACGAGTCTGTCTGTCTGTGTGTGTGAGTGTGTGTGTGCTCGATAACACCGGGATCCTGGTGTCAGGAGTGTGTGTGAGTGTGTGTGTTCAGAAAGACGAGTCTGTCTGTCTGTGTGTGTGTGTGTGTGTGTGTGTGTGTGTGTGTGTGTGTGTGTGTGTGTGTGTGCTCGATAACACCGGGATCCTGGTGTCAGGAGTGTGTGTGAGTGTGTGTGTTCAGAGAGACGAGTCTGTCTGTCTGTGTGTGTGAGTGTGTGTGTGCTCGATATCACCGGGATCCTGGTGTCAGGAGTGTGTGTGAGTGTGTGTGTTCAGAGAGACGAGTCTGTCTGTCTGTGTGTGTGTGTGTGTGTGTGTGTGTGTGCTCGATAACACCGGGATCCTGGTGTCAGGAGTGTGTGTGAGTGTGTGTGTTCAGAGAGACGAGTCTGTCTGTCTGTGTGTGTGAGTGTGTGTGTGCTCGATATCACCGGGATCCTGGTGTCAGGAGTGTGTGTGAGTGTGTGTGTTCAGAGAGACGAGTCTGTCTGTCTGTGTGTGTGAGTGTGTGTGTGCTCGATAACACCGGGATCCTTCATCCTCTTTGAAATAAGTTTATTTTTTTATTAAAATGAGTTACCTTGCTTTTCCTACAGCCTTCAGTAAATTCACGTGTCTAAGAAAATAATTCATAAATCATATCAGTTGTGTTTAGTTTCTTCACTGACAGATGAAACTGAAAAGACCGCTCTGACGAAGAGACCGAGGGAAGGAGAAGAGAGAAGTTGACTAGTTTATACTCACTGGATTTAAAGCCTTCAAACATCTTAAAATGCCCAAGTAGATCCGGCATGTTCCCGAAGCTCCACGACGGGCCCTCGGGGACTGTAGCGGCCCTGGACGCAGGGCAGTGTGTGATGCAGGATTGCTCTCAGGAGGATCTCGGCACATTCAGGCGAAGAGCCGTAGCTCAAGCATTCCTGCGCAGATAAAACCATATCCACTGCACATACAACAATATACTGCAGAAAGAGCGAAAGAGCTACGCAATTCAGTCGTGCTTCTCAACAAAAGCATCTAAACCCTCACAAAATAAGAACAGGGCAGATGTCACAGGTCGGGGGGGCCAAGCCAGACTGCGCCCACCCCTCAAAACCCAGGACCACCTCGAGGAGCGTACCAGAGACCAGACAGATAAGAAGATTTTCTAAAAGTAACAATCTTTATTTAAATAAAAGCAGGAATTAAAAGTCTTAATATGGGCTTCGTCTCTCTTTCCAGGGAGGAGGAGACCGAGGGGTGCGCTGCGAGGGCCCGGACGACTGGCAGCCACAGAGGAGGAGGGAGCCGAACGCCCGTCTGGCGTGCAGGTAAGTAACGTGGTAAGAATGCTCTTTTCGGCGAATTACAGGCGGACAACGGTCTGGGCAGACCAGGGCCGGGACCACGGGCCAGGCGAGGACTCTCTCCCCAGGACAGGTGGGTAGCAGGTAAGTTTTCTCAAGCGTCAGCTATTCGACAGGTGCGAGGTCCTCCGGGTGCCTTTCCGCCCTTGACGACTCCAGCCAGAGACAAGGGTACCCTGTATAACCCAGGACAGAGACAAGTGTGCAGGTTTAATTCTATTTCGGTGAAGGGTGGACTTACGGCTGGAGCGGGTGGTTCCGGACAAGCAGCGCTGCTGCTGGGGTGTGTCTCTCCTCTGGCAGGCAGCACACAAGAAGGCCGAGGCAGAAGAATCTTCTGTCTAGATAGGCAAAGCCTCTGATACAAGAACGAACAGGATCCTTTCATATAGTGGGGGAATCAGGCTTACGGCTGGGCTGGGTGGTTCCCACGGTAACGCGAAGGCTGGGGCGTGTCTTTCCTCCGAACAGGCAGCCCACAAGCAGGCGGTGGCAGAGGAACGTTCTATTTAAATAGACAGAACAAGTTAAACAGGACCATCACCCACCTTTCCCATATCACAGGACCTGGTGGCGAAAGTGGAACATACACGTTCAGCCTGAGGGCTTCGTTCCGCAAACACTGGCGAGAATGTAAACTGGAGAACACTGGCGGTTAAATAAACATGTATATCCACACACTGCAACTTCACGTCAAGTCCAATACTGTGTGACACTTCAATTCAGGCACCGCAATCCACTCTCAAATCTCAGTGCAATAAGGCCAGCACTCACCCAATGTTCAATCCCTCTACTGTTGCGCTGATTCGCCACTCAGAAGCTGGTGAGATGCAGAGGATTTCGCACCGCATGTAACACAGCGTCTTCAACCCTCTTTTATACTCAGAAGAAGATATCAGGGGTTCAAAGATGAATCAGTTCACACTCTGAGTGGTAATTATATTTGTGGTCAATACACTTCACAATTCCTTATCCAATTCCGTGCAAGACATGCATTCACACGGATCCGGTGTTTCATTACTTATCTTTCTCCCTCGAGTGATGACATTCTCCAATCTTGACTCAATCTCCACAATTCGCTCACTGCACATCCAATTCACGTCCCAGCTTGCACTCCTTCAATCACCGTTGCACCCCTTTCCAGTCAGATCCTCACAGCCGCTCCAAAGATCCCAGCAAACCCAAGCCACTGCCAAAGGAATCGATCTCTCCCGAGGGAGTACCACACTCGAATGCCTTTTCCTTTTCCTTTTAACTGCCTCTCTGGGCCGTGTTTCCCAATCACAGATCCCCACACCAAACACCCGCAGCTGGTCCCGCTTAGCTAAATCAGCTGCCGCTGTCATGGCAACTGACAACAGCAAACCAGCACGGTGTGCCGGTGAAATCGTCCCGGGAGGAAACACACTCCTAGCGGAAATTAGTTCCGCTGGATTTGTCACCTTGTGACATACCCCCCCACCAAACCGTTCTAGTCCCTAGAACGGGGCTCGGCCACCCAGTCTCCGTACCGTGTTGGAGGCTGGCCTCGATTACCCCGCTGTGATCGCCTCGGCGGTGAGGCAGGATCTACTTGGCGCGGCTCTGCGCCCAGTCCCCTTGGGACCACTGCCCAACCCAACAGCAAGGGCATCGACGGTGTCTCAACCGGGGGGTTTCTCTCCACTGGTTTCGGGTAATTGGGACACGGACGGATCAAATTCCGATGTAACACTCGCTCTGGGCCAGCTCTCCCTTCGGGACGAACGGCATATACAGGCTGGTCTGGGCGAGGTTGCCGCTGTACCACGTATGGTTGGGACTCCCAGCGGTCACTCAGTTTACCCTTCCCTTGGCGGCGATTGTCCCGTACCAGCACTCTTTCTCCTGGTAGTAACGGTGCTTCTCGAGCTGTTCGGTCATACAGCCTCTTATTCTTCACTGCCGCTTGATTTATCCGGTCTGAGACCTGTTCGTAGGCGGTGTGAAGGCGCTGGTGGTGTCCTGCCACCCACTCTGTCAAGTTGCCCCCCTCCTCCGCTGGAGTGGCTCCTAATAGCAGATCGATAGGCAGTCTCACGTGTCTCCCGAACATCAGGTAGGTTGGGGCATACCCGGTGGTGCTGTGCACGCTGTTATTGTATGCCTGGACCAGCATTGGGAGTTTTTACACCCAGTGTCCCTGTTGCTCTCCTTTCAGGGTCCCCAGGAGACTCAGCAGCGTCTGGTTCAGCCGTTCGCAACCTCCGTTCCCCTGAGGGTGGTAAGGGGTGGTGTGGGTCTTCTTACACCCATACAGCTGGCACAGTTCGTGAATCACCCGAGACTCGAAGTTGGGCCCTTGATCAGCATGGAGTATTTCGGGACACCCGAATGGCTGGATAACATACTTCCATAAACCATTGGCGGTGGTAGTGGCAGTCTGATCCAGGGTTGGAATGGCCCAGGCGTACTTCGTGAATAGGTCAGTGACTACAAGAATGTTCTGTATCCGATCCATCGGTCGTCCCAGCGTCAAGTAGTCCATGGCTACGATGTGCAGCGGGGCCTTAGCCCGAATCGGCACCAACGGGGCCCGTACCTCCTTCCTTGCCTTAAAGAGCATGCAGCGTGGACATCCTTGCAGGTAAGTCCTCGTAGTTCCCTCCATCCCAGGCCAATAAAAGTGCCGCCGTAGCAGGGACAACGTCCTCTCCTGCCCTTGATGTCCCAATTTGGAATGGTAAGCCTGTAGCAGGGAATGACATTTCCCTTCGGGGACCACCACTTGGCGGACCTCTTCGCCCAGAGTTGGGTCCTGGAGGGACCTGCAGATCACCCCTTCTTTCAGGAGGAGCCTCTCTTTCTGTCCCAGCAGTCCCCGCACCACCCGTGTCTGGGCCCGGCGTTCCTCGCCTTCGGGCCAACCCCCTTCACTCAGCCAAGTCCGTACCAGCCTCAAATCCTCATCCTCTTCCTGCCACATCCTCCAACGCTGGGGGTCCCATCCCCAATTTGCAGGGGGTTCGACGGATGGTTGGCCCGGTGCCTCCACGATGCCCACCATCAATCCTTCCTCACGTCCCTCGTTCAGCGCTGATGTTTGACCCACAGATCGCGGTTCAGGAAGTCTGGACAGTACATCGGCGTTGGTGTGCTCTTTTCCTGGACGATACTGAAGCTGGTAATCATAGTTGGCCAACTGTGCCACCCACCTCTGCTCAACCGCCCCCAGCTTGGCGGTCTGTAGATGTACCAGGGGGTTATTGTCAGTCACGACGAGCACCTTCGCTCCCCACAGATAGTCTTTGAACTTCTCGCTCAGAGCCCATTTCATCGCCAGCAACTCAAGCTTAAAGGAACTGTAATTGGCGTTGTTTTTCTCAGCCGGATGTAAACTTCGGCTGGCGTATGCAATGACTCTTTCCTCGCCCTGTTGTTTCTGAGCCATTACAGCTCCCAGACCCAGGTTGCTGGCGTCAGTGTATAAGGTGAAGGGTTGAGTGAAGTCAGTGTAGGCCAGAATTGGTGCTTGCAGTAACTCCTGCTTGAGTCGCTGAAACGCAGTCTCACAGGCTGAGTCCCACTGGGCTGAAGGAGATCCCCGGCCCCGGGACCGTCCAGTGCCCCCTAACAGCTGGTTAATAGGCTTAGCGATGTGGGAGAAGCCTTTGATGAATCGCCTGTAGTACCCGACAAAGCCCAGGAATGATCTGACCTGGCGTACGGTCTTAGGCGCGGCCCACTCCTGGACAGCCGATACCTTCTCTGGGTCCACCGAAATCCCTGCAGCGCTCACTATATGGCCCAGGAATTTCACCTCCTTCCTGAAGAGCTGGCACTTATCTGGCTGGAGCTTCAGCCCGTATTTCTCCAGAGAGCGAAAGACTTGTTCCAGGTGCCGGAGGTGGGACTCGAAATCTAGGGAGTAGACAATCACGTCGTCCAGGTATACTAAGGTGGACTCCATCAGCTGGCCGCCCAAGCAACGCTGCATCAACCGTTGGAAGGTGGCTGGGGCGTTGCACAGGCCGAACGGCATCCGGTCCCACTCATAGAGCCCAAAGGGGGTAGTGAACGCGGTCTTCTCCCTGTCCCGCTCATCCACCTCCACCTGCCAATACCCACTGGCCAGATCAAGAGTGGAATACCAGGCCGCTTGTGTCAAGCTCGTGAGGGAGTCCTCTACTCGGGGTAACGGGAAAGCATCTCTTTTCGTCACCAGATTTAATTTCCGGTAGTCCACACAGAACCTCCATGAGCCGGTCTTTTTCCGTACCAGGACAATGGGCGCAGCCCAGGGACTACTGCTCTCACGGATGATCCCCTTGTCCAACATTCCCCGAAGGAGGGTGCGGACCTCAGAGTATAGGGTCGGGGGTACAGGCCGGTAGCGTTCTCTACTGGGTGCAGCATCTCCAGTTGGGATCTGGTGTTGGACTGCGTTGGTTCGACCGTAGTCCTCGTCGTGAGTGGAAAACAAGTGCTGCCATTGCAACAAGAAGCCTCGAAGCTGGTTTGTCTGACCTCCTGTCAGACCTTCTCCCCACAGTGACTCTCCCTTGAGATAAGCTGGGACTCCCTCCTCGGTTCCTTCCACATGCTGATCTGTCTGTGCCAGGGCCACTTCTACTACTGTCGGACTCACCCGGTTGAATCTGATTTCTCCTGGTTCTCGAACTTGCTGTGCCTTCACCGAGGTAACTCGGGCTAAACGCTGATGGCGATATAAGTGGACAGGGAAGGAGTTCGTGTTTCTGACCTTTACACAGACCCGGCCTCTCCGTGCAGATGCCAATCCTCGAGCGACTTCTACCTTGGAACAATCTGGATGGGGTTCCACCAAGACCCACTCCTCTGGGCGATAAAGTCGGGAAGGCAGCCTGGCCCAGACTACGGCCTCACTCCGAGCTGGAATTTCCAGAGCATACCGACAAGCTACTCTCCCGGTGCCCTCGCGGTTCCCCTGTGACTCCACCAGGCAGACTCGACGATAATCAGCTCTCACACGACTCCATTCTCGGCCCTCCGACGTCGATGCTGCTCGACTGGGTCCATTCCGGAATATTTCCTCCCAACACTCCGAGACGACATTCATGCCCAGCAGTGCGCGGTGGGACCCCAGGCACGCATCCCGTACGATCACCACTCCTTTCTGAGGCACAACAATCCCATGTATCTCCAGGTCGGTTACTAGATATCCCACGTACGGGATGTCGAGGCCGTTGGCTCCCCGCAAGGTGAGCCATGGGGCTTCTGTCATGGGCCGGCCCTGGGCACCAAACAACTCCCGAGACAACCTTTCTGAGAAGAGAGTGACTTGTGACCCGGTGTCCAGGAGGCATTGTACTTTCTGGCCATTTACCTGTACCATTAACACGGGGCAACGCCCCACCAAACTCTCCTGGGAAGTCCCAGACGAACATGGGTCCAATGAGGAGGTCCCGACCACTTGACCCACAGTGGCCGGTGACACTAAAAACCCCCTTGTGAGGCACGGCGAGAGTGGCACTGGCGAAGGTAGTGTCCCGGCTCTCCGCAACCATTGCAGATGGGACGCCCTTGCTCATCCCACTGGAATCGAGTCCCGGCTGGCCGAAGTGGACGGTGTGCTGGAGGTCGATTCCCCTCTGAATGGGCTCGCTCCCTCGGCAAAGACAAGGAATGGAGGTGTTCTCGGCGAAGTTCTTCCATAAAGGATTTGGTCAATGAGGACATTTGATCACAAACATCCCTCTTCAGTTCTTCACGGAAGGCCTGCTTCCAATCAGACATGACGGGGGACGGAGGTCTACTAGCAGCATTCGTGGCCATGCAGTGGGGAGGAACTACACTCTCGGCATGATCTTGCTCAAGTGCTAAGGCTTCCCTCCGTAGATCTTCAAAAGTGAGGTCTGGCTCTCGTCGGAACTGTATCCGTAAATTTTGGCGCACGGGACCTTCCAGCAATCCCAGTAGGAACTGATCCCTCAGTAGAACTTCCTCACCTCCCAGGCCATGATCCTGTCTCTTCTTCAACCGGGAGAACTGCTCCCTCAGCTGCAGTGCAAATGCCCGGATAGTTTGTCGCGGTCCCTGCTTGCAATTGAAGAACTGTGTTCGCAGCACAGCAACCGGGGTAGTGTCTCCATATTGCTCCATAAGGAAATCAAAGATGGCCCGAACCGTGGTTCTCGTTGCTTCCGGTGCCGCTTGCACTTCTCTTCCCGCTTCTCCCTCTAGTGAATTTAAAACAAACTGCACTCCTTGGGGGGCACTCAAACCTTGGAGTCCTACCAGGTACTCAACCTGGGTCTTCCATGCCGACAAACTCACTTCCGATCCTGGGCCTCCATACTTCTGGGCCCATGGGGCTCCCACAAAGATCGGCATGACCGGCTGCCGCACCACAGGTGCCTCTTCGTCCGCCATCTTGATCTCTGGCCGCTCAACTCAAGGTGGTACCCTGCCGACTTACGCCAAATCTGTCACAGGTCGGGGGGGCCAAGCCAGACTGCGCCCACCCCTCAAAACCCAGGACCACCTCGAGGAGCGTACCAGAGACCAGACAGACAAGAAGATTTTCTAAAAGTAACAATCTTTATTTAAATAAAAGCAGGAATTAAAAGTCTTAATATGGGCTTCGTCTCTCTTTCCAGGGAGGAGGAGACCGAGGGGTGCGCTGCGAGGGCCCGGACGACTGGCAGCCACAGAGGAGGAGGGAGCCGAACGCCCGTCTGGCGTGCAGGTAAGTAACGTGGTAAGAATGCTCTTTTCGGCGAATTACAGGCGGACAACGGTCTGGGCAGACCAGGGCCGGGACCACGGGCCAGGCGAGGACTCTCTCCCCAGGACAGGTGGGTAGCAGGTAAGTTTTCTCAAGCGTCAGCTATTCGACAGGTGCGAGGTCCTCCGGGTGCCTTTCCGCCCTTGACGACTCCAGCCAGAGACAAGGGTACCCTGTATAACCCAGGACAGAGACAAGTGTGCAGGTTTAATTCTATTTCGGTGAAGGGTGGACTTACGGCTGGAGCGGGTGGTTCGGGACAAGCAGCGCTGCTGCTGGGGTGTGTCTCTCCTCTGACAGGCAACACACAAGAAGGCCGAGGCAGAAGAATCTTCTGTCTAGATAGGCAAAGCCTCTGATACAAGAACGAACAGGATCCTTTCATATACTGGGGGAATCAGGCTTACGGCTGGGCTGGGTGGTTCCCACGGTAACGCGAAGGCTGGGGCGTGTCTTTCCTCCGAACAGGCAGCCCACAAGCAGGCGGTGGCAGAGGAACGTTCTATTTAAATAGACAGAACAAGTTAAACAGGACCATCACCCACCTTTCCCATATCACAGGACCTGGTGGCGAAAGTGGAACATACACGTTCAGCCTGAGGGCTTCGTTCCGCAAACACTGGCGAGAATGTAAACTGGAGAACACTGGCGGTTAAATAAACATGTATATCCACACACTGCAACTTCACGTCAAGTCCAATACTGTGTGACACTTCAATTCAGGCACCGCAATCCACTCTCAAATCTCAGTGCAATAAGGCCAGCACTCACCCAATGTTCAATCCCTCCACTGTTGCGCTGATTCGCCACTCAGAAGCTGGTGAGATGCAGAGGATTTCGCACCGCATGGAACACAGCGTCTTCAACACTCTTTCATACTCAGAAGAAGATATCAGGGGTTCAAAGATGAATCAGTTCACACTCTTAGTGGTAATTATATTTGTGGTCAATACACTTCACAATTCCTTATCCAATTCAGTGCAAGACATGCATTCACACGGATCCGGTGTTTCATTACTTATCTTTCTCCCTCGAGTGATGACATTCTCCAATCTTGACTCAATCTCCACAATTCGCTCACTGCACATCCAATTCACGTCCCAGCTTGCACTCCTTCAATCACCGTTGCACCCCTTTCCAGTCAGATCCTCACAGCCGCTCCAAAGATCCCAGCAAACCCAAGCCACTGCCAAAGGAATCGATCTCTCCCGAGGGAGTACCACACTCGAATGCCTTTTCCTTTTCCTTTTAACTGCCTCTCTGGGCCGTGTTTCCCAATTACAGATCCCCACACCAAACACCCGCAGCTGGTCCCGCTTAGCTAAATCAGCTGCCGCTGTCATGGCAACTGACAACAGCAAACCAGCACGGTGTGCCGGTGAAATCGTCCCGGGGGGAAACACACTCCTAGCGGAAATTAGTTCCGCTAGATTTGTCACCTTGTGACATAGATATCGTGCGTTCCTCGAACATGTGTGCGTGTCTGTTGCTCCCGTTCAGGCTTGGGAAGAGCTCCTCCTAAACCGCGGATCGCAGTCGAACGCCGAAGACTAGGGACACAAACGCTGCATATTCAAATCTGGGGAATTGCTAAACTCAGGCGCCGCTCGGTTTATCGCCAATTCTTTTGTAAGGAAAACAAAGTCTTCATAGTTGTACAAGTAACTCCACAATAGGAGCCAGTGCTGACAGAAATGACAT
Organism: Rhinichthys klamathensis goyatoka; assembly: GCF_029890125.1. Lineage (NCBI taxonomy): Eukaryota > Metazoa > Chordata > Actinopteri > Cypriniformes > Leuciscidae > Rhinichthys > Rhinichthys klamathensis. Next base: position 251,231 of record NW_026607242.1, on the reverse strand, counting down.
GAGGTGCTCATTAAAGCGATGTGGATTTGACTCATGCATGCTTTACGCAGGAACTGTGTTGGTTTCACAGATGTAGGAGGAGGTCTAAAACACCTTCAGTTTTAATATCATCATGATTACTGCAGCTCACAGCTGTCCTGTAAGAGACGGCCGATATGAAGATGTTCTGGCGGCTTTATTTAACAGACACACAATTATATCGTCTTCTGCTCAGAGAAGGAGAAGAGGAACCATGCTTCATTCACTGGAAGCAGTGCCGTCGGAGTGACGTCTTTTCTATGTAATCTTTGGAGGTCCAGTTTCGGTCCACTGAAGGGGTCGTTTTGTAACTTTCCCGACGTCTACCACACGTCTAATGTTGACGTCCGTGAGACCTCCGTGTAAGGGCTATTTATAGTCCAGATGTGGTCGTTTGTGGACTTCTTTTCAATATCATATTTAGACTCATTTTAGACGTCCTTTTTATTCAACTTCTATAACTGTAGTCCCATGTTTCTAAAGGGTGGAGGACATGTTTTCTGTACTGTATTTACATTTATGCATTCAGCAGACGCTTTTATGCAAAGTGACTTACAGTGCATTACACATTTACATGCCTATCAGTTCTTGCTTTCCCTGGGAATCGAACCCATGATCTTGGTGGTGCAAGCGCCAGCGCTCTACTGTTTGAGCTCCAGCATTACAGCTGTGTGTGCGTCTCCAGTTATCAGCTGATGCCGAGACAATCATGGGAGTTTTGGGAAAATGATCTTAAATAATTATAAGTAATCTGTATTCATATGATGTTGATAACAACAATGTTGATATTTGTAAATAAAAAAATATTGCATATTAATTATGTATATTTCTTGCACCTGTCGTAGACGTCCAAATGAGGTCCAAAAAATGACTACTGGAGGAAACAGCAATGAATTCTATTCTATTCAGCGTAGAATAGAGTCAAACTCTGCAAGTGAAAATTTACAAGTTAACTGTTTCGGAGCAAGTTTGTCACGAGGTCAAAGGCTCAGTCGTGTCCGAGCCGATCTTGATGTCTTTCTCTCCGTTGAACGTCTGTTCCCCCAAATCTCGGACCCTCGAAAACGTTCACATGCAAAGAGATCGTAAAACATCGAGGGGTTTAATCCGTCTCCTGAAGAGAGTCGATCGGGTTATATGATGAAAACATTTAATTTAGCCTTTTATTCACATATAAACATTGATGAGTGAACATAGAGCTGGCGAACAGAAGCTAAAGCATGAGAACCAATGAGGTTCATTCTCACGCATCATGTAACACGTTTGAGCTTCAGCAAGTCATGTGACACGTTTGAGCTTCCGCAATAACCAATGAGGTTCATTCTCGCGCGTCATGTGACACGTTTGAGCTTCCGCAAGAACCAATGAGGTTCATTCTCACGCGTCATGTGACACGTTTGAGCTTCAGCAATAACCAATGAGGTTCATTCTCACGCATCATGTGACACGTTTGAGCTTCAGCAAGTCATGTGACACGTTTGAGCTTCTGCAAGAACCAATGAGGTTCATTCTCGCGCGTCATCTGACACGTTTGAGCTTCAGCAAGTCATGTGACACGTTTGAGCTTCAGCAAGTCATGTGACACGTTTGAGCTTCCGCAAGAACCAATGAGGTTCATTCTCACGCGTCATGTGACACGTTTGAGCTTCAGCAAGTCATGTGACACGTTTGAGCTTCAGCAAGTCATGTGACACGTTTGAGCTTCAGCAAGAACCAATGAGGTTCATTCTCACACGTCATGTGACACGTTTGAGCTTCAGCAAGAACCAATGAGGTTCATTCTCGCGCGTCATGTGACACGTTTGAGCTTCTGCAAGAACCAATGAGGTTCATTCTCGCACGTCATGTGACACGTTTGAGCTTCTGCAAGTCATGTGACACCTTTTGAGCTTCCGCAAGAACCAATGAGGTTCATTCTCACGCGTCATGTGACACGTTTGAGCTTCAGCAAGTCATGTGACACGTTTGAGCTTCTGCAAGAACCAATGAGGTTCATTCTCACGCGTCATGTGACACATTTGAGCTTCAGCAAGTCATGTGACACGTTTGAGCTTCAGCAAGAACCAATGAGGTTCATTCTCGCGCGTCATGTGACACGTTTGAGCTTCCGCAAGAACCAATGAGGTTCATTCTAACGCATCATGTGACACGTTTGAGCTTCAGCAAGTCATGTGACACGTTTGAGCTTCCGCAAGTCATGTGACACGTTTGAGCTTCTGCAAGAACCAATGAGGTTCATTCTCGCGCGTCATGTGACACGTTTGAGCTTCAGCAAGTCATGTGACACGTTTGAGCTTCAGCAAGTCATGTGACACGTTTGAGCTTCCGCAAGTCATGTGACAAGTTTGAGCTTCTGCAAGAACCAATGAGGTTTCTTCTAGCGCATCAAGCAAGTACAGCTCCTGTTTATGCTTTCAGATCAAAGTTTATATATGAATAAAAGCCTGAATTATATCTGTTCATCATATAAAGCGACCGTGTCTCTTCAGAAGACTTGGATTTAACCGCTCAATTTATAGGCCTGTGGATTTATTTTATGATCTCTTTATGAACGTTTGGAAGCATCAGAGTTTAATGCAGCGACAGAAATCTCTCAGATTTCATTAAAAATATTTCATTTGTGTTCCAAAGATGAACGAACGGGTTTGGGACGACATGGGCGAGTGTTGATGACAGAACTGTGAGTTTAAGCTGTAGTGTATCACTGTCATCTCTACTGTAAATCATCTCTCTCTGGCACTGGACAGCCGTCTGTGAGAAGAAGATCCATGCGGAAACTATTGATCTGGAGAAGTGCTGTAGAAACCCTGTAGAAACGCTCATATCGACTGACAGATGTGCGTTTCGGTCAACAGGGTAATGATTCTGAGAGACGATTTTAGGGAATTTCATGCCAAGATTACATTTTCCAATTTTGTTCTCTGAATGGTAATTGATCATATTATAATCTCCATAATCTCCATCGTCCTCTGTCAGCGTTCAGTCCGAGCAGAAGCAGCAGCACGACGTCATAAGAGCAGAAATTACATCTTCTTACTGGAAATAATACTGTAAAACAGAGTATAAAAAGCATAAAGCATCAAACACAATAAATGAAGATATTACAGCATCTGTATATTTAATATTGTAAAGACCCATTTATATGGAGTGAGAAAGAGTTCATTTATAAAAGCATGACGTTTCAGTGTTAAACAACTGTTTATGTTTATGAACTGAAGCAAAAGAAGTATTGACATTTTATTTGGAAAATATTTACTTTGCATTATCTTTTTTATTCACTGAAAAAGAAAAACATTTTCCACTATATGTTTAATTAGCACGCATTGATTGTTGCTCTAAACTAATAACATGATCTGATAACACTTTACTTAAAGCCGTATACAATAATAATACAGAATGCATTATAAAGGTATTTTTAATGCATTAATTATACCTCGTAATGCACCTTATAATGCTTTGTATGATCTCATGAACAATTGTAACCACACTTACTGTATAATACATTATAATATTTCTGTCACACCTTCAGAAAGTCTAATGCATTATAAAGGCTTTAAGTGAAGTGTTACCAATAATCTTGATTAATTTCATGATTTCCAAACGGTTTTTAAAGCAGATATTGTCAAAATTGTTACATTAAATATTATATACATTTTTTAGTGCTGGGCAACGATTAATCGCATCCAAATAAAGGTTTGTGTTTACATGATATA
>NW_026607242.1:240000-242500 GCF_029890125.1 Rhinichthys klamathensis goyatoka | reverse complement strand
TTGGTCTATATCGCTAATGTTGCCCTTCATGACGACTGTGAGGGGGGTGAATATTTTTATAACTCATCCGTTTAAATTATATTAAGCCTTAAAGTTCTGCATAATTAAGGGCGTGGCCACTTGAGTGACAGGTGGATTGCCGCTGATGTCACTACTTGCCGTTTGTCTGCTAGCGTTAGCGTCACGTCACGTCACAAAATTGCTCTTCAGAACCAACGGGTGACGTCACGGACACTACGCCCATATTTTTTTGCCCTATTTTAACGATCTAATCGCATGGTCTAAAGCGCACAGCGCAAGTGCACTCAGAGCCTGTCCGAATCCACTTTTGCTAGTTTAACGACGGGAAAAATGGTCGGCGCTCCCGGCGCTGGTCTAAAAGTGTCGTCTCTATTCTCTTAATGAGTAATGGGTGTGTTTTGGGCGTAACGTGTAATAAACCAATCAGAGTCTCATCTCGCATTCCCAGTTGCGCTCACATGGCGGATTTGCTATTTACATGAAGGAATTTGCAAGCGGAAAGACTGATCTGATCTACTCGTGCGCGAGGTTAAAGCTGTGTGTGTGTGTGTGAGGTTAAAGCTCAAAAAGCCGGATTCCACCATATCTATACACACAATATTAATCTTTTACATTGTAATACTTTTATCTTTAATATTTGCATGTTTGTATGCTGTTGCGCGTCCATGTGTGTGTAATAAGCAGAGTGTAGCGTGTTGTGGACCCGCCTAGGCTCACATTACTAACGCGCTCTTTAAATAACAAAATAATACATAATATAGCGCCACTGACTTTAGAGCCGGTTCAGTTGGTCAACGGCTCAGTGTATTTCAGTTCCTCACAATAGCAACGGTCCAACAATGCGCCCGAACACACACCTGGTTCTCAGACCCGCCGCACAAATGGGTGCAAATGCATTTGCTATTTAAACAACGTGACGCAGGACGAGAAAATGAAAACTGCGTCGGGCTGAGACTAACAGAACACACTAGCGTCGCGCCTGGCGCTGCATTGCACCGGGTGTGTGATAGAGCCCTATAGGTTTTACACAGCGATGGAGGAACCATTTTTTCTTTAAACATTTTCCCATCATAAAGAACCTTTTGATGCCCATTGAGAACCTTTATTTTTAAGAGTGTTCAAGCATCCTCAACTAAAACGCCAGTGCTTGTTATATTTCCCACATTAGTCGTTACTGTTAAAACATTGTTAGTGATTTGCTCATTCAGTTTCAGTTCCATGGAAAATCACATTAGACATGTTAAAAGCAATACATGAGTAACACTGACCACAGTATACGATGATTTCCAATAGTCTAATTCCCTTGAGTCCGAGGGAAGGAGTTGCGGATCACGACTCCCGTTTCTCCGACAGGCTGTTGAGCGCCGTCTCCTCGCTCTTGGACTGGAGATCTCCTTTCTTGGAGGATTTTTTGGTGGCTCTGGAGAGCCGGCGTCTGAAGGAGTCTCCGGCTAGGAAGTACAGGACCGGGTCCACGCAACTGTTGAGACTGGCCAGGCCGCGGGTCACCTGGTAGGTGGCGTACACTCGGTCGTTGAAGCCACACATGTCCGGGCTCTGGAAGTACAGTCTCGCTCGCATGTTCAGGTTCTTCATGACGTGGAAGGGCAGATAGGACACGGCGAAGACCGTCAGGACGATGATGACTAGGTAAATGGACTTCTTCCTTAGCGGTGCGTTGTCCATGTCGTTGCAAATCAGGGCTTTGACGATTCCTCCATAACAGCTGAAGATAATGATGAAAGGGATGCAGAAGCCGAACACCGTCAAGCACATGCTATAGACGAAGTAGCCGGGCAGCTCGTCTTCGGTCGTGGTGTCGTAGCACGTCGTGAGCCCCTTCTTCGGCCCGGTGCGCGAGTAATAGAGAATAGGAGCGATTCCCACCACGACCACGACCCACACGAGCGCCACGGTGCGAACGGCGTTCTTCTTCTTCAGCCGGCCGAGAGATTTCAGAGGATGGACGACGCCGGAGTATCTGTGAACGCTGATGCACGTGAGGAACAAGATGCTCCCGTAGAGATTCACGTGGAATATGAACCTCTGCAGTCTGCACAACACGTCTCCGAATATCCAGTCGGTTTTGTTAAAGTAGTAGAAGATGAGGAACGGGAGCGAGAGCACGTAACAGAAATCCGCCAGTGCCAGATTGAACATGTAGACGGAGATGCTGCTCCACGGCCTCATGTGACACACGAACATCCAGATGGCCACGCTGTTCCCGACGAACCCCGTGAGGAACACCAGGATGTAGACGGTGGGAAGATAGTAGAACTGAAACCCAGTCTTGGTTAGCGGGCATCTTGCCGTCTGGTTTGTAAACTCGGTGACGTTGTTCAAGAGCGACGTCAAGTTATTAAACTCCGCTGTCATGTTGCCGAGGATCAGCAGGTGTGTGATCTACAGAGCGAAGAGAAGCACGATTTAATGGACAACGCAGCGATATCAGTCAGCAATAGCCGTCATTTCTCCGTCT